>NW_027115547.1:159037-160120 GCF_000696795.3 Halyomorpha halys
AGCTATATGTCGAGAACTATTAAACGTAAATAGCTCTATAAGGGCTTATATTTTAGCAAATTTACTCTACTTTAAATGATGTTCTCTTAGATTTTCTATTGTTGTAGGTAGTTGTAAAGATATAGATTGTTCGAATAAAAAATAAATTATTTTTAACGTTTTGAAACAGCCGCCATTTTTTATTCCACCTACCTATACTTGGCAGACTCATCAATTTTGACTAGTAATTATACGCAGTTTTCATTAAAGTAATCGAAAATTGGGGTCAAATAACTGACTTTTTTTCTCCAGTTAGGCTCTTGTACTAATATACATATACTCTACAGCTGATATGGTACTCGGTCAGCTGACATCACACAGCTGTAATTAATATATATATAGCTTTTTACTCAACTGTAAATGACATGAATTTTTTTAATTCTTGAAGATCAGTCAAAAGATAATTATATTAAGGCAACGTTTCACAACTTTATTATTCGCATTGTCATACAGTAAAAAAAATGACGTTTGTATTAGACAACAGAATTTCTTCAACTAATTATTGAAAAACTACAATATACAGAGCATAATTTTAGATCAAGAGCTATAAAAATTACTTACGATTGTCAATTACGGTGTGTTCTATATTTCTGTGATACCACTCTAGATTTGAGTGGTGATATTGAACTATACTATAATAATATGTATAATGATACTATACTATAATAATATGTAGGTTTAGGAATAGTTTAATATTATAATCCATTTTATCCTTACATTATTCTCCAACTGCAATGCAGATTCCACTTTTTCTTAATTAACTCAGCTACTCAGTATTTGCCAGCTGTGTAGACAACGTTAAAGCTTAAACCTTTGAAAAATTCTATTGTGGTTCATGCTCTTTGAATTCAGGTCACCTCAAATCTTTTATCTGATGGAATAAAATGATTTCCAAGAATCTCTTTAGATCCATGTTGGATATTATATGGCCGTATAGTACAGAAAACAATTTTTACTCTATTTTGAGATTTGAAATTTTCTCAAATTTAAATCCAACTAAGATATGATTTCTCCCAAAATTTCCTAACACCGTAAAAATGTACT
>NW_027115547.1:160609-165071 GCF_000696795.3 Halyomorpha halys
AGTTTTTACTTAATTGATAGTTTAAATTTGTGTGTATATTCATTTGAAAATTTTATAATTTTTGTATTGCGTGCATTAGGGCTTGTTGTAGTATTCTAAGGCCTTAAATAGATTTATTTAACATTAGTTTCTCTGATATTTGAATGAATGAATAAAAAAAATAATTTTATTCTGGGACAAATGACCCCAAGAATAAATACATGGTTTACACCATTAACATCAATTGTCTGGCAAACATTTAGAAAACATGTACAGCATACATGTTGAAACTACATAAAAACCTTAGGTTATATTATAATTTATAATAGTAATCAATATATATATATGTAAATGACTGTTATATAGATCAGATTCATGTGATTTATTTAAATCTTTCTGAAAATGATTCTCATCCATCCTGTGACATGCTGAATGTCACCACGATTGCCTGACGTTTATTAGTATTCATTCATATGGTCAAATTACAGTGATGGCCTATCTTGATGGGTTCATTGCAACGGTCATCTGGTACGTGATCAATTACTGTATCTTAAAGAAATTAATGGGGAATTTGAACTCAGTCACCTCATATTAAGCAATCTATTCCCCTTAAGATTCTGATAATGTCAGGAAAGAATTTAATATAGAAGTATTTCGATGATAAATGACTTAAAAATCAATTTTTTTTTTTTTAATCGACGTGTTCGTATTTGAAGATGTATTGTACCGTTATTTGGTGTAGCATAGCGATACATTTATTCGAACTGCTGATAGGTCAGGCAAAGTGCAATATCGTGATCAAGGAGAGTGAAGTAGCCGATAACTTAGTTCAACTTCACAAAACACTCCTTTCTGAATAATAAAATTATACTATTCTACATCAACTGTAAAATGATAACATTGGTGGAAAAAAAATTCATATTGACTACAAGTATTTGGTTTCCCAGGCAATCTCATGTCTCATGTTGGTATACCTCCTCAGTTTTTTTCCTATTCCAAGTATATAAAATTAAAAACCCTACCTATATCCTTTATCTCCTCCCTCTACTATCATCCATTCATTAAACTCCAGATCCCAACCGATCGATTTATATATGCCGTATCCTAGAACCACATCCTTTAGTAAATCCTTCGTCATACGTACCTCCTTCTGGAATTCTCTTCTCATATCCATTTACCAATCCTCATACATTCTTTCCTCTAAACAACACCTATTCCATCAATTACTACATAACCAATCCTTCGCATCAATATGAGCAATATATATATATCGTGTGTGTGTGTGTGTGTGTGTGTGTGTGTGTGTGTGTGTGTGTGTGTGTGTGTGTGTGTGTGTGTGAGTGAATGGCATGTGACTGCCATATATTTGACAAAATAAAAATAAGTTTAATTCCTTAAACAAAGGTCAGTATAATTCCTTCACGCTTTCGTTTGTGTTTTTCCCCTCTTATTTCCCTTTGCGAAAGCTGCATTTAAAGGAAATTTCTGTTTTTAAAGCAAACCGCCTAATACGAAAACAGGTATTGATGTCCGCGTCAAAAACAATTAAACTCGATTTGTACCGTTTCGATCCACCGACTTACTACCGCCAGAGTTTGTAAATCTAATACTTTTTTTGAATAACTTTAATTAAAGATCTAGTTATAAATTAATAATCGAAATAGAAATTCATTTTCTTGTGATACCTCCTGAGAAAAAGTGATCTTCAATTGAAAGTGAAAGTAATATTTCAAGGTCAAGATTATTCGTTTTAGAATTAAATCGTGAACGAGCAGTTGTAACATTGTAATAAAGGTATATCCAGAAAGCTGTTATTTTCGAGGGTGAGGAAAAGAAGTTGAGATAAATTTTTTAATTGATCATGTATACATTAATTCAACATGATGAGCAAAATTACGATAGCCGTTGTCGAAATTATAGCTGTACTTAAAAAAATACAATTCTGAATTCATAAGTGAAGGTAGTCTGAAATTTTTTTTGGATCATTTAGGTTCCATTTCACACAACTCTAAAAATCTTCATGACAATCGGGTATATGGTTCACTCAATAACGCCTGAACATGCTTCGACTAGAACACAGGCGGACACCTAACCATATTTCTTCTACGATGTATTAAACATTAATTGAAAGCGAAAATTTTCGAATGTGAAGACAAAATTCTTTTCATTATCTGCATGAATACTATGAATTCCGACTTTCGCAAGTGAGGAAACAAAGAGGGTGATAATTTATTCCATTTGGTAATTAGAATTTCCTTGAATTACATAAGTTGGCTTAGCTTTAGTTAAGATTCATGTAGCTTTATACCAACATTAGGTTCTGGTATTACAAAGTATGTAATGTTAATGTAGCACATATTTTATTTTATAACAGCAACTAACGCATATATTGAGTACATTAATGTGGTAATTGTTCAAAAATCTAAAAAAAAAAAATTTATTATTTTCAAATTTCGGACAGGATCAATTCGGAATTTTTTTAAAAAATCCTCAGGACCTTTTGTTGCAAATACAACAATCTAAATTTGTTAAATTTGCCAAACTGAAACCTCAATTAATTCCATTTATGGACAGAGGTTGGTCATGTTTGTCAATTAGCTAAACAAAGTCATACATATAATTTCAAAAACAAAAAAAAAAAAATTACATAGATAAAAATAAGTTTACGTTAGGCTTAAAAGGTGAAGCTTCAGTCACTATCCACTACTCATTGCTATAAATGCATAAAAAAAAAATTCTTCCTCCTTGACAAAGTAAATTTGATAAATGCATCAGAATACAAGGTAATCTTGGAAAGGAACTCTCCTGTTAACGTCATATTTTATACTTAATTTGTATATTATTGTAAATAGTATTTAATTAGAATTAGTGTTTAATTTAATTACATTTATTTTTATTTATATTATTTTAACTGGATTTAGCCATTTGAGGAGAAAAACATGTATTTATATTTGTGTGTTATAATTAAGTAATATAGACAGTTGCTAAGTGTTGATAACCGTCGCTAAGGCGTCACCTAGCAACGGACCGACCATCTTCGTTTTTAGTGGAGTTCCGACTAATCAGTGCCCATGATCGTTTGTAACCAGAGCTTTCTGCGTTTCGACTTGAATATGAGTTCTGCTTAATTTGTAGCCATCATAATGTCAAAGCAGCCCTGTCTGCGTTTATAACGTGTTAGTTTGGCCATTTTTGAGATTAATGGATCATAACTGTTAATTGTGAGTAATATAATTGATGAGTGCCATTGTGGTGACTAATTTAATTAAAATTAGACTATTAAATACATTACTGAGCCAGCATAGTCGTGGGCCAACTTTTAAAAGAAAATCATCGCCTATATCTTTCCACCAATAGTCCTAAACTACTTTTACGACCAGAAATATCTTCCCCCGACCCATCGGAGTAGATCATCTTTCTTCTCGAATCATCCTTTCTTCTCGGAACGTCTTTTCTCATCTCTGACATAGCGGAGTCGCCACCACAGAAAATAGTCATCACCCAGTACATCATTTTATATATAAATATTAATTTTATAAATTGGTTTCTTTTGTTTTCATAATTTATTTACCTAATTTTACTTTATCTGAAAGGCCTTTTTATTTTACTTTTATTCATATTTTGTTCATATTAGTTTTAAGTTTTTTTTTAAATGTTTAGATAACCCAAATAAATATTTATATCCGAACCAGCTAGTTGTTTTTGTTCTTTTAAAGCTTTCCAACAAAAAGACATAGTCAATTAGAGGTGTCTTTAACACTCCCAATTGTGTTACTTCAATCATTGATTTAAGTTAGAAGATCCTATGAATTATTTTCAGTTGCCCAGAGGATTATAAGGAATTCTTAAGGATGGAAGATAAAGAACTAATGGGTTTGGGTGGGTAAGGATTTAGGAATGAAAGGACGTTACACCCTATTTAAAATAATTGCTAAAACACAGTTTTCGTTTGGTTGTTGAACATTACAATTTACTTAGGCCTTCCTGTCTATGTTAATGGATGGGTTTGGCTAACAAATACGAATTCGAGGAAAAATTAATAATACCTAATTTAAATTAATTTATGAGAGTTTTTAAATTCACTCTATACATAAAGAGGTTTCTTTCACAGGTTAAATGATTTATGATATTTTAGTATTTTTGTTTAATTACATATCTCCAGTTATTAGAAACATATATAAAAGTTGAAGATTGTTGAAATATGTTAATGTTACATTTTAACTGGCAGTCTACATAGTATTGATATTGAGGACTCAGCGTAATTACAGCGCTAAGAGGATGTGGCGTAAACTGATGCTGGGTCAGCATTAAGCATCACTTGTGTTCAAGGCGACGCTACCTAGAGACTTTAACAATGTCGCTTACAGCCGATAGTGTGGCAAAATATTTGAGTTACGAAATAAATCATAAGATATAATTTAAACAAACACTTCAATTAGGATATTCGGACCTTCAAAATTTAAAATTTCAATTTAAATTTGGC
>NW_027115547.1:167586-169550 GCF_000696795.3 Halyomorpha halys
TTTAATTTTTATTTTTTAATATCCTGAGAAAGTATCATTCGCCTCTGGTTCACTTTGCCTACGTTTAGGGCACCCTAGCGCTACCACTTTAGGAACCAATGATGTAGATGAGTCATTTGTAATTAATAGGAAGGTTATACCGCTTGTCTAGTAAGTTTTGCTATAGTCGAAATCGACAAGTAATTTCCACTCTTTTCAGTCTTGCATCGAAATTTCAAGTCAGTGGTTTATCCAAATGTAGGCGGATAGTAGAGCTGTAGGAGAAGGATAATTGGAGTATTATTAAATAACACTATAGGACTGGAACTCATAAAATAAATCTGAAAAACTAAATAAATATTTCCAGGAACGAGGATGGACATACATTGCAACGGAATAATTTAAAAATCACATGCTTACATGCCTCTGAGACCATTATTTTTGTCCGTAAAATTGTGGTAATTTATGAAAGACGAAGTTATTATATACGTATATAATGATGACCTGGGTCCTACTTTGCACAAAGATGTAAGATGACAAAACTTTGTCTCTAATTACTAACAGTGTTAATATAGTAATAGGTATCAATGTGTTATTGATTTTTAATTTGTTTTAAACAAATTTGATTCCATTAAATCTAATTATTTATTAACTTTGCTAATAATTAATCAATTTATTATTCTTACAATTTTGTATACATTTTCATTTTATATATTGTATTTTTCAATTGTCTGTAAATAGGTTATTATTAAATGCAATCAATTTGTTATAACTAAGTTATGGTAGATTGACAATGATGTGATATTTGACAATAAAAATAAATATCTCAAAAAATTTTAAGTTCTTTTTCTAACTTTTATCAGTCAATGAATAGGATATAAAAATTTATTTTAGACATGTTATATAAAAAGTTATTTAGAATTAATAATCTCTCATCTATGAAATAAATGACTAAAAAGTACAAGTTGGATTAATAAATTACCTTACATAATTATTTTACCTTATATAATTACATAAACTAAAATATTCATTAGAGAAATAAATTTTATCATTTATAATAAAATAATTTATAGTTGGAAGAGTTCACACGGCTGCGATAGTTAAGAAATAAGCATGACACAATCATGTCGATACCTTTGTGTCGAGTAGCAACTTTAAACTCACTAACACACTCTCGACTGCCTTATTGTAAAAGTAATAGGAGTCACAGCTAGTTTTCCAAATACTACAATCTGACAATACAAATAGCAAGATCAAAATGGAAGGATATTGCTCGGAAACAAACAACATAGATGAAAACTAAAAAAAAAAAAAGAAAGAAAAGAAAAAAGAATTGGAAAAGTTGGGAGGGGTGGAATGAGGGTGAAATAACATGGAATCAAACTTTGCAAAGTTCAAAGGAACTTCATATTAAAGTCTGAGTTTCAGCTACTCGGTCATATTGGAAAAGCTATACAGTTCAATATTTAAACGTGTCTCTTGTTCTTTGATTAATATACTCCTTTTAATTATTAATCATAATTAATTTCTAAACAATATTCCTTTAATATTTTAAAATAAGTTTTTTAATTAAATGGAATATGATTTTTAAATGTTAATCCAGCACAGATATATAGTTCATTCCTAAATAGTGACTAGTTAAAAAAAAAAAATTTCTAGAATCAAAAATAGGCCCGGCCAGAAATTCGAAATCTACAGAAACATGCATCCTAAAATGAATAAATAGTCTCTTCAATTGAACATTACAATTTAAAATTTGTCTATTCTTTTTAATTTATTAATTACATTATCGCAATTTAATCCTCAACTGAAGGAGAAGATGATAAAAAACTTTTACAAATTTATTCCCCTTCAAAATTATGACTTATAACAGGCGAATAGATAAAACTCGATTTTTTGATATTTATACCTTAGCAAAATCGCATTTATACAAATGATAATAAGATAATTACAAGAAACTTATTTTGAAAGAAAATTTTTTTTTT
>NW_027115547.1:170732-171075 GCF_000696795.3 Halyomorpha halys
GATTATATGGAATGACTAACTCACTTGCAGGTGGTGGTAATAAGCACGCATGAGCAAGTCATTTTCCAACCTTTTCAGACGAAAAGTACAATTACTTTATAATTATAAAAATAAGGAGAAAATGTAGATTATGGAGTTCTTAAATCAAGAGAAAAGGAACTCCATTCTGATATACCCATTTGTCAGTTTGAGCACTGAATGTCCTAAGCTCTGTCAATAGGTGAGGCATAATCACATGTGCACACTTAATCTCTATCTTCAATTTTGAGTACAAAGAATGTTTATTTATGGTTGTTGCAGAACCGCTAATTTAATATCCTGAGAAAGTATCATTCGCCTCTGG
>NW_027115547.1:172052-180168 GCF_000696795.3 Halyomorpha halys
ATGTATGTTATCTTCACTGTATCAACAAACACGAGGAAT
Organism: Halyomorpha halys; assembly: GCF_000696795.3. Classification (NCBI taxonomy): domain Eukaryota; kingdom Metazoa; phylum Arthropoda; class Insecta; order Hemiptera; family Pentatomidae; genus Halyomorpha; species Halyomorpha halys. Next base: position 172,092 of record NW_027115547.1, read on the forward strand.
CAAGAAATAAACTACACTTTATTTTCCATGTAAAAATGAGATCTTTTAACGCATTATTGTTGTTTATATATTTCACATTGTACACTGACAACTGTAATATAAAAATCACAAAAACTGTAGGCGTCTTTATTTGAGAAGGAGAATTTCATGTTATATCTTTGAGTTAGTTACTATGAACATTATTTGGGTGAATACTCCGCTGCTACTATCCAGGAACAAATTCACAGTTAGTTCTCATTCCCATAGAATTTAAGTTCTCACAGCTAACTGAATATTATCCAATATTAAAATTAATTTATAAAAGTTAAATATAAAAATTATTTAAAGATATGTATATATTTCTTCAACACATATACTTTTATTTTTTTTACATCGTAATGTGATGAACGAAACCAAGTTCTACTGCATCTAAATATACCCCATAATATAAATATGAGATAGACTTCTACTTGAAACAATCGTACCAACTAACTATATAAATGTATGAAAATCGGGTAGCTACAAATGCGGTGAATTTCTGTATGATACGTAATATTTATTTTACAATATCAAAACATAACATTTACTAAAATGTTTTCATACGTAGGTCCATTCTGAGAGCTAAGGTGGTTTCAGAAGCAGCCCAAAGCCACAGGGTTTACATTGGGCACACACTGGCTAGGGTCACTCAACTACAAAATGGGGAACGAAAACATTCTCTATGCTCTTACATTAGTGGCTGTAGCTATTCCAATCCTAATCTAATAGTATTTATATATTCAATAACCTAATAATATTATATATTGCAGTCATTTTTATTAAACATTGTCAATTTTAAATTTAGACATGAAATATAAACGCACAAAAATTAATTAAAAGAAAAAAAAAAAAGGATATTTTAGATCTACTTTATTACTAAACATGTAACTACAGCCATAATATGAATCTCTTACTTCCAAAACTACTCAATATCATATCATATGGATGATTTTAGGAAATAAACGACTTATGTAGTCATGAAACACAACCACAAGAATTTAGTTCATATGCATGTGTGATCATGCATTGGGCTAAGCTTAATTTACTATAAAAGCGTTAAGACGAATTCTCTGGAACAAAAATTAGCTACTAAATAAACGAAAACGTTAAAATAAAAGGATATTAGATAAAAGCATGATAAAAACCTTTGTTTTGAGGGAGACATAGGCCGTAGCATAAATTTATTTTGTTGTTCAAATCTCTTAGTCATTTCGAGAATTGATGTATGACGTTAGTTAGGTTGAAAGAAATTCAAGGAGAGCTGCTAAAATTGCGAAACAAAGTAAAATGTTCTAATATATTTTTTTAATGTAACAATCATTTTTCTTATTTTTATATCTATCATAAAACTGATATAGTACAAAAAGTATTGCTGAATATCATTTTTAAAAAATTTAGAAAAAAACATTACTATGAGAAAGATCATTCTGTAAAAATCTATAGAAATGAAGCTATTTCTTCTCTCCCCCCCTTCCAATAAATTAGCATTATTAACCAACATAAAAAGAAAAAAATAAGAAAAATGTATTTATTCACTGGTTACCAAGGAGAGGGTTAATAGTTATTATCGGAGATTTATTCCCCCACCCTTCAGATAATTTCAAACAGCGAAAATAGTGGCAAAACAAAACTTTACCCAAAGAATGTTATCATACTCAAAATTACTAATAAACACTATCTATAAAGGAAAAACTAAACTCGAGAAAAAAAATTAGCTGTAACTTCCTAAAACATGAAATATATGGTTATGAGAATTAATTATGCCTAAGAAAGTTATCTTATATAAATATATATAGATCAATAGATAAATATAGATCATTATATAGAATATCTAAATATTTACTTTTATTTTTAATCGGAAGGAAAGAAGGCCAAAGAAAAAAGAAATCATTCTCACAGTCAAAAACTATTTTATCTTAAGCATGGATATTAGTTGTAATGGTTTTACTACGTAAAAATGTGTTAAAGATGATATTTTTTATTTAAAGTTACTTAGATTTGCAAATTTTTCTACCGTTTATTTATTTCTTGTTCATATTATAATTTATTAAATTTTGTTAATCGTTTTTAGCCTCAAATAGCCTATTATTACTATGGGTTAGCTCTTAAATAAACATAAATATGACGGATTGTCTTTTTACAAATTATATTTGTTTGCTACTACTACACATAATAACAATTAATAAACTATGATAATATTTTTCATGAATATTCAGAACAGTAATGAGAACTCTTAATAGTCATCTAAATATAATTATTTTTATAACAATGGTCAGGGAAAAATCCTTTTTCAATGTCAAATATAAAACAAAGCATAAAAATTACTCTAAAGGTATTTCACAATAGCAAAAAGCAAATAAAATAATAAAAACATTAACATAAAAAAAAAAATTTAACTTAAAACTTATAACTATTTAATGTTTTATTCCATGACTATTGCCTCTGCCCTTCCAATCTCATCAATCAATTGGCCCAAAAGTTTATATTACATAGGTGTTTTTTTTCTGTAATACATGGTAACTATGATTTTTTGATATACTGTACATATTGATTATATAAGGGATATATTGATTGGATTTACTGCAGCGTCGGAGGTTTCAATACAACCTGAGAATCGACTTTTATTTCTATGAATTAAATGAAAACTTCCACTTTTTACTCACATTCAGACATTTTGTAATAAATTATTTTGCTTAGAATTGAACAATAACATGAAACTTTGGAAGGAAAGGTCATATCTAAAACAAGTTACTCAAAAAATCCGCAAAGATCTCTTATGCATTTAACCAGCATGACTTGAAATTGGGCGGATCACAATCCTATATTTATAACATTTAACATTTTACATTTAACACATCATGAATTCCCCCTATTATACGTCAGAAATTACCAAGAATGCTAGATTAACCCCCATGGGTCCAATGCTTAATTAGCCCAAGGACCAGTTCTTCATGGATTGTAGTGATACAGATTTTGATCTCTTAAGTGTGTTCGAAGAATGGAGCGCAAAAAAAATTGGTGCTGCACGTTTTATGATAAAAGTTCTTCTCAAAAAATTACGAGTTGGTAGATACAAGGAAACAATTAAGAAAATCAAAAATACTTCAGCTGTTTTGCGCATGGGTATTAGACATCGAAAACTTTAAACGCTTAGATATATTGTCATATCATAGAGATATTGCAATATCTTAGAGATACTGTCATATCTTTTTAAAAAAATTCACAGCAATGAAAAAAAAATATAATTAACTGAAACCGCTCCTTTATCAACTAATAACTATCACTGACTTAGACAAACTTGACTATGGACAAACCTGGTTAAGTTGTATTTATAAATTGTTTTTGCCTAGTTCTTCATTTAGCTTATTTTATCTCTATGAGATATGGGGCCATTCTGATAGTAATTTTTCACTGTTCTATTAAACTGACAATCACTATTTTTGAGCACTTAAATTTTATTGTGAATTTATTCCTGAATATGGATTTAAAAATATTGTTATATCTTTTTAAAAATTATCAGAGGCAATGAAAAAAAAAACCTTATAGTTAATATTTATTTACAATATCATACATGAATTAGAAACTAAAACGTCAAAATCAATATTTTTACTGAATTTGAACTCAAATCAATTTAATAAAGACAATCAATACATCATTCTTCTCAACAAATATTATGTATTATAATTTATACCCTCAAACATGTTTATAAACTTATAAGCCTCGCAAATAAAGTAAGATTGCGCAGAATTCAATAAAGTATTTCTTTTAAAGCTTATGTGTTTATTATCTATAATATCTAAATAATATATGAAGAAAATATATATTAAAAACAATTACCATACTTTAATTATTTCTTAGCCATGGACTACACAAGCAGTGTAGTGGTATATCGCTCCCTATTTTCATCGTTATATCTCAAAAAATGTGATTTTTGGAATTTTATTATTCAAAAGTAGAACAAACTTTGTTAAAATTGCCACCAACTGGACTTTCTACTATGCATACTAAAAACTTGTAACTATACATTTTAAAAACTTGTTACTAATTTTGAATTATAAAATTGCTCTCTTCAAAAATCACATTTTTAGAGATATAACGATGAAAATAGTGAGTGATATACCACTACACTGCTTGTGTAGTCCATGACTAAGAAATAATTAAAGTATGGTAATTGTTTTTAATATATATTTTCTTCATATATTATTTAGATATTATAGATAATAAACACATAAGTTTTAAAATAAATACTTTATTGAATTCTGCGCAATCTTACTTTATTTGCGAGCCCTATAAGTTTATAAACATGTTAGGGGCTATTAAATATAAAACAAAATATTTGTTGAGAAGATGGCTGTATTGATTGTCTTTAATAATTGATTTGAGTTCAAATTCAGTAAAAATATTGATTTTGACGTTTTAGTTTCTAATTCATGTATGGTATTGTAAATAAATATGATATTATAAATATTAACTATGTATTTTTTTCATTGCCTCTGATAATTTTTAAAAAGATATAACAATATCCCAAAATCCATATTCAAGAAAAATAAAATTCAAATGCTCAATGATTTCAATTTAATTTGATTTTAATTACTGCCATTTGGAAATCCACCCCTCATTAAAGGTCAAATCTTGCTAATGATTTAGTGAAAGGTTATAGGGAACAAAGGGTCTCGGCTAGACAATGAAGCCCTCAAGTCAATGCAACCATTTTGGTAAACCAAACACCAGGCTGGGTCTACAGAAGCTGCCCTTTTACAGAGAAAAACCAAGCCTGGTCGAAGGTAAATAAAACAAATAAAAAACGTTCACGCAACCGCCGATTACAAAAGAGTACCTTCTACAATGCAGTTTCAACAACGGAAGGGGTTTCAATCAGATCCAACAATGTCAACAGAGGACTAACAATAAACGCATTCAACAGTGAACAACTAAGCCTGTTAATATTCCGCTAATCTGTTTTAACGAATTCCACGTTATTGAATAGACATTTCAACAAATAGACAATGTAAATTATTAGAAGTCATATTTAGACCAAATATTAAATATAAACTAAAATAAACAACACATTTTTTTAGCAATTTAACACTTGCCCTTTTAAATCCCTAAAAGAGATTCATTCTGTTGAGACAATATTGCTGCTCAAGAAGCATGACGGAACTGTAAAATTTTGTGAAATTCACTTTATCATGGTGTTAGACAAAAAATTTCATACAAAAAGTAGATATTTTGTAAATCGAGATAATTGTAGTGTTCCTAAATTCCTCCCTTTAGAGGAGAGGGCAATTATGTCGATTTACAAAGAATGTATAAATCCATTTTTCAGCCCCCAACAGAAAAAAGTCTCTTTTACAATGTTTACATATGCGTTATTATTGTTCCGGGGCAGCGATATGACTTCATAGATTACTAATAATTAAAACAAGCAATTTCAACCAGGTTATCAAATTGTTATATTGCTAATTATATTTTTATCTTCTCTTTTCCAATATATCCAAATTGGGACTAAACCGAGTATGCCATTTTAGAAGTATAATAATAATAATATTCTTTATTTATTCTAGGATTGATCCCTTTAGAATAATATACAGGCATCAAAATTAGGCTTTAGAGCCTTAGAGTGAAATACAAAATAAAAATGAAATTATAAAATGTCATAAAATATAATAAAATAAAAAAATTAAAAAGAGAAACATGAACAACAATAATTAACAGAATATATAAAACAAGAATAGAACAAATAAAGTAAGATCATATGTCATATCATAAAACATAACATGACACTTTTGATAATAAGTAAAAAGAAAAACAAAATCAAATACAATTAAACTAAAAATAATAAATGAAAAGGTACAATTTCTTCTAATATACATATTTACAAGAATAAACAATAATCTGAAACATTAAGTACAGAAAATATATAAACCTTGTTTGAAACTTTCAATTGTTATTCTTCCGAAATTGGGTGGGCAGAAGGTGGTCGAAGATACGGGATTTGAAGGTTGGAAGGGTATTAGAACTACGAATGTAGGAGGGAATAGAATTCCATAGGGATGAAAAAAGATCTACCAAAGGTAGCGGATCGATGGGCAGTTAAATATAAGTATGAAGGCTGAGGATATGAGTATTTAAATTGAAGGATATCAGAGATGTACGATGGACGGCGGGATTGGATAACTTGGTACAGGGAGGAAGCCAGAAAATATTTACGACGGAACGAGGGGTAAAACCACTTCAATTCTTCATAAAATCGGGTGACAGAGGCGTCCCTGGGGACCCCAAAGATGAATCGTACAAAACAATTAATTAACCGATTTAATTTTGTTTCGAGATCCCCAGAGACACCCCCGTAAACCACACAGCAATAATCAAAGTGGGGGAACATTAAGGAAGTAACCAGGAGCTTATGGGTTTCAAAAGAAAGTAGGTGACGAAGGTAATTTAAACGCTTTAGGATAGAGAAGGTAGGACGGGAAATATCGGAGACGTGATTTTTCTAGGAGAGTTTTGTTTATAGTGGCACCAAGGTTTTTAACGTATGAATGGAATTATATTGACGAAGTATAGGAGTGCTGATAAATTTTTTTATCATGTAAATCTCTTTTTCCAAACCGTTCTTGGATAAAACCATTTATTAAATATTCGCGATTTTTGGGAAATATTGAAATTATTGTTGCATAACATTTTTTTATATTAAGCAATATTTTAGTCCCGAAACAAATTTATACGACAAACAAGTCCATTAATTAAATGTCTGAAAATTAGTACATTACTAATTTTTCAAAAGTTTTTCACCGATTTCAATTGTCTGAAATTAAAAAATTAATATTTTATGTTTTTAGGCACTGTAAACTATTATTTTTTTTCATACCTTAATGTTGAATACACCTTAATTCACCTTCATGAATTGATGTCTTTCTCCTAATTATCATGTTGAGAAAGTCCATTCAGCTCCAACTTAAACGTATATGCATGAATATATATTTTCGCAATCGCACGTGGACTTTTAGACTGATAACATTGCAACCACCCCATATTCCAATTAAACTTTCAGATTAAAGATTTTTTATTGAGGTAACTAGATTTATTTCTATTTTTATTTATATGGGTGATCACGGTTTCTGCTCGCATTGAAGACTGCTGACACTTTGGTAAAGAAAAAACTTGGGCCAGTTGTAAGTATGAATTTAAGTTGTAAGTATAAAATGTAAAGAATTTGTGATTCCAAAATAAACTTTAGGTTTCTGAAAAGTAACGAAAAATTGAGATACTTCGTTTTTTCGCAATAATTCTTATATGATATTTTTCAATTTAAAAAACAATTATAAAAAAGAAGAAGGTATAATTTAGAAATAATTGGTAGCTCATCTCTTCTAAATATAAAAATAAGGACCGAGAAGAAATAACTTCAGTCATAAAACAAGAAAAAACCAAATTATAAATCCAAAGGCCATTTTTCAATTTCATACACTTTTTAAATACAGCTCGATTTTACTATCTTAAAGTTTCCTGTTCCCATTTTAAGCTAATATTTCAAAAGTGGTATAGGGCCGTCGCTTCCCAGGGGTCTTAGCGGGACGGTTCCAGCGGGGAAGGATTGCCTTTTCTTTTAGTGTTATGATTTCCTCTTGTGAGATTGTGACATGTCGTACATCGACCAACCTACTCGCTATAATAGTCTGTTTAAAAGACAATCGAGGGAATTACAAACAACCAGATATGCATATACAAAACTACTCCAATAAAACTATTATTACTCCAGTTTATGGAAACATTAAAAAAAATATATATTTCAATATTGCATCGATTATTCATAAATAGCGATGAGATTTTCATTTTTTTTTTCTAAAACTTCTATATGCATGTTTTTACATGCATCCTGGTAATATTTTGTGAAATTTTTAGAGATTATATATTTTTTTTAATTAAGTATTCGCAATTAGTTTAATTGATTTTATTTTATTCAAGTGGATATGAATCTACTTCAGTGAACATTTAACAATAATTCGGTCAATACAAGCTGAATTTGCGACACAAGCGTCAGTGGCTTGTTTTTTAA
>NW_027115547.1:180436-193494 GCF_000696795.3 Halyomorpha halys
CAAATTGGCTCAATCATGATCGGGTACAGGTGATGGTTTTATAAAATATTTTTTTTCTTTCTAGGTTAAGTATTTATGTAAAAATAAACACATATATTCCCTTTTTTAACACATTAAAATTTATATTTATAAATTATAGATTTTAGCAATGATGCTTTGTGGTATTTCGTTAAATCAATTAATAGTTAACAATTTAATTATTATTCCGACACAGATCGCATGAGGAATTGTCAGTATTTGTGATGAATATATGCAGTAAATGATCTTCAGCCCAATCTAGAATGATTCATTCGTTCCTCCGATGACAAAGCGAGGCGACGTGTTCCGTGGCATCTCCTCAATTGTCAGTGTCATTAAGGGTTAATTCTATAAACACCAATCCACAGTGCGTTGAACCTTATGTACAAATTCAGCAGTCTTGAATTTATAAGTAAAAAAAAGAAAATTACGGTATACTTAGTATTCTAAATCATCGAATACTAAAATATATATAATATTTAGGTATCAATATTACAGCCCATATAGAGCCCAATGGAAAAAAAAGACAATTATTTCACACTAATTTATGATTACTTTAATAAAAACTAGGTATAATTATTAGTCAAAATTTATGAGTCTGCTAAATATTTTTTGGGGAAATGAAAAATGGCGGCTGTTTCAAAATGTAAAAAAAAAAATTTCATTCAGAGCTCCTATATCTTTAAAACTACCAACAATACTAGAAAACCTAAGAGAACATCATTTAAAGTAGAGTAAATTTGTTTAAGCATGAGCCCTAAGAGAGATGTTTATGTTGAGTAGTTCCCGGGATATAGCTTTTTAAAATGCGTTTTTAAAAAATTATTTTAATATTTAATAAAAAAATGCACTGAAAAAAAAAGTCTATTAGCACCCAAGCTAAAGCTATTTTAATGTGCTATCAAGTAGTTTATGTGCTATCAAGTAGCATTTTTTATGATATTTGCTAAAATATATTGATTTATAGTTGCTCGGAAAAAAATTTTATGTGCAAAATTTATATTCATATGCGAATATCATAAAAGCTACTACCCCTAAATATATAGAGCTCCGAACGAAAAATTAATTTGTTTTACCGTTTTGAAACAGCCGCCATTTTTATTTCCCCTATCTATACTTGGCAAACTCATCAATTTATAATAGTAATTATACATAGTTTTCATTAAAGTAATCAGAAATTTGGGTGAAATAACTGCCTTTGTTTCTCCCCAGCTCTTGTACCAAAACGTATCTGTTGAAGGTACAACAACCACCGATCAAAAAGAGAAAGGATAGTGTACACTCAAATAAAGTTTATTATGAATAGAAAAAAAGGACACAGTTTTGAAATGAATTAAAATTTAACATATTATGGACTTTGTTTATCTATAACAGAGATCATTTGATATTTATAATTTTTATTTTTCAATAATTTTTATCTCGTAAAATACAATATTCAATATTTTAAGTCCTTAATTATCGTTATTTACATATTTGAGCAATTAATACTGCTTACGTCATCAGATGATTTGTTTTGAAATGATTTTTAGATCAAAATGTGGGAGAATTTAAAAAAAAGAAGGCAGTAAGCATATTTTAAATCGTTTTAAGTATATTTACCTTATCAGGTGTGATTAAAAAAATGTTTGACCTCCAAATACAAGGAGCTAAAACTAAATAACACGAATAAAAAACAAAATCATTGTTTTTAGTACAAGTTACAAATGTTTATCTATACATTTATATATGCATTATTGGAAAATAAGGCAGCACATCATATTGCTGCGTTGGTTTGCTAGCTGAACAACGTAAAAATAATATTTTTATTTCGTATTTAACGTATTCCGAATAAAGTACATGCTATATACTAGACGACCGGGGAAAAGACCCTAATTGTTAAAACTAATCCCAGTCTAAGGTACAAAGGAAGACGTCCAATGCAAAAAGAAAAAAAATACTTTTTAAGTTGTACCACTATCAAAATAATGCAGCAATGTAAATAAGACTAGAAATCTTTTAACTTATTTTGGCAACAGTAAATATTTTTCGTCATTTGATTGCTTCAATATATATATAAAAAAATGCATTGCATATCAAATATTATGCATTATAAATCAATGATGGATAAAATTATAACTTCTAGAGCTTAAATGCAATCGGGTTGGAATAAAACCACGGACGAATAATGCGGTTTATGCGGTTTAAAGATTGCGTACAACGTTTTTCTAAAAGAACGTTTTAAAAAAATTATGAAGGCCAATGTTTCATATTATTTTATATTATAAAGATATTTATAATTAAAATTATATTCGGGTTTGTAATGCTATATCTTTAGTGGTAAAAAAAAAAATTATAAATATAAAAATAATAACAAACCAAATTTTATACTGCACATTTTACCTTAAATTCATAGTACTAGCATATGCTTCCCATAATACTTGGATTAAATTCGGTAAAAACCGAAAGGCAGGACCATTCAGTTTGATTAAAAAACAATGAGCAAGACAGGTGGAAAAGTATTCGAGGTTGGGAAAGTGGTCTTTTGCAAATATTCGAATACCCTCAAGCATCTCCATTGGGAACCTGTTAGGTGAACTCCTGTAGAGGAGTTCACCATAACCGAACTTGATGTACTGCTGGTATTGCTCAATGTGAAAGTTACTATAATTAATTATGAATAATGCAATAATATCTACAATATTTATTATTAGTTAATTTAATAACTTAGCCAATGTACATTGCGTAACATTGAAGCTAGGGATGACAGATTGTCCATTGTCACTATCGACTATTTTCTAAATAATCATTGGATTATGAGCAAATTTTTAAGTGGTCCTTTTCACTAACAGTCAGACACTGGTAGCTTATATCGATAATGATATTACATCATATAACAACGAAATAATGACGAAGCAGTCCACCACACTACCAAAAACGCTTTCAAACATTACATTAAACCAAATAATCAGATTATTAATAAGCTAAAAAAAATTCTATTCAAATTGGCTCAATCATGATCGGGTACAGGTGATGACAATGAAATGAATTAATCTTATCGAAAACTCCATGCCATTAAAGTAGAGAGAGAAAAAAAAAACAGTGAAACTTAACTGTAGAGATAGGTGAAAAATTTATTCTCGAGAAACTCGCATTATTAGAACAATAAACGTAAAGGAATATTGGCCCAAAACGTATAGAAACATTCATCCATCATGCCAATGCCCAAACGTATACAAACACTCCCCCATCGGTCCAAACGTCCGAACAAACATCTAACTATTTCTGTAACTGAGGTTAGTGATCATGACCATTCCCGAATAATTTGTATAAATCAATATTAATAAACTCATACAACCATCAAAAAAGGAATAAATTCGAGATTCTCTTCTGTCTGAAAATACTATATTTCATTTAAAAAAATTATATTCACCACCTTCTAAATAATAACTGTGCTTCACCGGTAAAAGATGGTTTTACAAAATAATTTTCATGAACTTTATCCATCTCGAGACGAAGCAAGAAAAGAAGCACCATAAACGGAAATATTGGATAGTTCTGATTTTTTTTCTTGTTCTTATTATTATAAGAATGACCTATTTTCGACAAATGTACAAAATCTTTTTCTTCATATTCTTGCTTTCTTATCGTATGTACTCAATCAACCGTCAATTTTTTTATTCTATCGGGTTTATGATGACAGACGTGCAATTTGCATTTCAAATTTTGGACTATTTTAGTACAGTTACCACAAATTCTACTAATAGAAAAGAAAACCTGTTAATATTTTACATTATTTGACCTCTTCCTGGTATAACATATGTATGATTCCAGTAAGAACACTCAGCCGTGTCATTTTTCATGAAGGCATTCGTACACGTGTATGTTAAAAATAAAGAGAAAATCAGACAGCCTTGATTTCACAATTTATTGCGCGTGTTATTAGTGGCCGATTAGCCCCAGCACGTGTACTTTAAGCCCCCGTATCGAGATTTTTACCATTTGCGCTCTCCTCCCACATTCCTAAATTAAATATTGGATTTGTATTTTATCTTCTCATTTTAGCGAGTTTTAAACCTTTCCACTGTAAAAATAATCATCTCATTCCGAATATTCTGTTGAAATGTAATTATATTGTATTATAGAAATAAAAATTATCTGGATGTTATCAAAGGCTTTTTTTTGCGTTGAACTTTTGTAAGGATAGCCGTGAATGAGGGTAAATCAGATATTTTTTCTACCACACCCCTTGCTATGTGATTTAGAATACAATGGTGGAATAAAAAATAGTTAAATTAAATGTATATCTGAAATATTAAAAATTAGGTTTTTCCTGAGTAGGAATTTTTCAACTTTCAATATCACGATCAATTGGCTCCTCCGCTGGGGGCAATTCAAAGACAGGTATTTTCCACCCTAAGGAAACCATCCAGAGTTACAGTGGCACCGACCAAGCCTCGGGCCGGGAAAGCACAGACGCCCATCCGACTAGTTAGTTACTAAGATCGACTTTAGTCTTTCCCGAGGTAGGCAATGAAGAAGCCCCAAACTACATTAAACCAATGAAATACTTGGAAAGAAATTATTAGGGAGGAAGTAGAGCTATGAAAACAAAAGATGAGAAGAATTCATTCAGGAGTAAGAAGGCCTAGGGGACAGAATTGTTAGATATGCCAGACCAAGAGAAACAAGACATCAGAAGACATGGACTAGCTAAGGCAGGGCGATAAAAAAAAAACAGCCGAAAACCGCTTGACCTCAGAAAGCAGAAGTCCTAAAACACATCAGATGAGTAGTAGTCCTACACTGTAATGTAAATGACAAAATATACATAAATATTAGATTCAGTAAATTTGCCAGTATTCTCAATTCTAGACCAATAGTATTTATGATTGTGACAGCCTTTACTTACTCCCTTTTTTATCAAATATACCTTATACGGGGGGTGACGGTAGCAGCGTGGTAACGCGCCTGTCTGCCAACCCATAGATTACGAGTTCGAACCCTGCCCTACCCGGGATTTTTTCAAACAAAACATTATGCAATACTTACTCACAATCTTCCCCCGGGCATTTGTGAGGCCCGTCAGCCAATGGGTGATAATCAAAAAAATAGGCGTGGGAGTGACGGACCCACCCTATGAAAACCACGTCAGGAAACGCGATTATATCGCGCGAGGCCTAGGACTTCCACAGCCTGTCGTACCAATGGAAAAAAAATACCTTATTATATGTAAACAAGTGTAGTAAATCTGGTGCTATTCCGACTTAATTTCAATGTTTAGAACCCCTGCATGTCACCTGATCATCATAGAAACTAATTTAAAGAATACGACTCCTTAGGAAAAGAAATTTAATGTTTTATTATTTCTAGCATACCATAGCAAGGCGGTCTGTTGTATATAGTTTTTTTTTTTTTCAATAGATCACTAATAGTTCGGGAGAACAGTAGGTCAGTTACCATAAGGGGCCAATAGAAAAATATAATACCAAATATAATACAAATACATGCATAGATAATAAATGCAATTTCCAGAACCTACATCACCCGTGGTAAGCGAGAAACGTATCACCCTTAAGTTACCATGCGGTACAGAATAAGAAAGAGGATGTAAAATACATCTTATATCAGGGAAACTAAAAATTATTTAAAAATAAATAAGTAAATATAAAGAAAAGTTTATTTCTTCAAATAAAGATATTCACTCGCAAAGGATTTGCGAATTTTCCCTCCCGATACATATAAAATATTTAAGGAATTTTATGAGTATAGATCGTCCCCTATTTTAATTAAACCTCTCATTCTCCTAATCAACTTATCTGTTTTTGGTGAAATTTTTGGAACAAAAAGATAATCACAGTACAATCCATTGTATAAAGACAACCTAGGTAAACTAAATTTAATTTTAATTAATTTCTGGATTTTATTATTTTTTTTCAGATTTAACATCTCAGCAGAAACGAATTTTTATCAATGAGCTATATAAAATCATAAAAATACACATAAAGCCACAAAGTCCTCTAGATAAAGCCCTAACTAAGTCTTAAAGTTAAAGCTACAAGCCCTAGTGGAATGGGAGTTATAGTCATCTGACTGACAAACTTGGTCCTATTTGCAATTTCCTCTGTCCTAACTTTACTAACTTATTTCAGGTCCTACGGCTTCGCCTTCATAATAGCAGAATGCATGTCTCGGATTATCTAAAACAGTTCATTCACCAATACAAAAAACATTTTTTTAAAATTAATTTAAGCGATCATGAATTAGAAAGATCAGAAAATCATTAATTTTTGATAACTCAGATAGATAGTATGTTTCTTAACCAGGAGGGATATTACATAACTTAAAAATAAAATAACTGAAAATTATTTTTCATTTTCTTAACTGGATAGTATGGTATATAATATATGCATTAAAAATCCTAAAGGCCATAAAATTTTATACAAAAATTAGAAAAGGAAGGAAAGAGAAAAAAAAGGAGAAGAGGAGGAAGGGGGGAGGAAGATAGCTATAAACACACAGTTATAAAACATAAACTTCAAAAATGTACAAAAATAACTTTTAAACCACATTTTTAAAAAATAATAATAAAACATCGAAATTTTATCATATATGTTTGGTTGTATGTGTTCATCATCATTTAGTCTTTCATTTTTTTGCCATAATGGTCATAGATACTGGTCAACATAAATAATGCAATATTTTTACTAATTTTATAAAATACAGTATTGTAAGCCAGTTTGCAGCGCAGGGTAACAGGAATTTGAATTGAAAGTAAAATATGAAATTAGTTCTTTGGAATAAGGAAATGAAATATGGAAATATTATTGATATTTGTTAAATATTAAGTATTATTAAATATTAAGTATTATTATTAAATATAAGTATTGTAGTTCAATAGAATATTTTCTTTGAAATATGTATGTACTATTCCTTTTCTTCCATCTTGTCTAAAATAACTAATAAAAACTTACTTAGCATGATTGGATGCGTTAATTGTCTTCAACTTTAATCCTCCTGAGTCGAGTTTGCCCTTTTCAGACATAATCCAGTGCTCTAAAACAGAATAATATAAAAGTTAGAACAAATCTTTTGCAGCATTAAGTTATATTTTAAATTAGATCATAAGGATTATTATGAAGGGATACAGTATTCATTCAAAGTATAAGTGCTTATATAGAACCAAAAGGTAATATCACACAACACCAAGAAAAATAAAAATTGAAATACATACAAACACAGTCATTTGTTAATTAGCCCGTAACCAAAGAAAAAGTTCTGCAATTTCTAAGCTGTTTGAGAAAAATAAATCCTTTAACTGTTTAAATCTCCAGAAACATAAGGAAATTTAAATAAAAAATATTTTAAAATTTGAAAGGGATCAAGTGACACCATTGGACTAATTGAATTTAATGAGGTCTTTTTTGTTTGCTGCAGACTGTTTCCCACGTGATTTACTGAAACGAAGTGTTAATTAAGTCATATTTCTTTAGTGATTGAACCTTTTCTTCTCTCTCAACAGATGCCTGATGATCGTTAGTTTATTTGTTATATTTTGCCATCAACTCCTGTGCATAAAATAGATATACATAATACTCACCTAACGCGGGTGAAACCGCAGTCTAGAGGAGGGAAATTAAAAGAAACTGAATGAATTCGCCTTCGCATCGAACCCTAGATACTCAATGTAAGTAAAATTTTTTTTCAAAATTAGCAGTGATTCCACTAGTTAGCCATTTCACTAAAATCTTAATCATTTTTCCCAAAATTAAGTAGGTAATTATTACGTTTCGTTGGCAATGACGTATATTTAAAGAATGCAATAGTTTATAACATAAGTTTTAAGTATAATTTGCAGCTTTGAATAACTAAATCGGAACATGAATTTTAAGTGTTGTTAGCAGTAACAAAACATTTATTTTCTTTTACATTCAATATTTCAATATTTTACATTCATACAAAATATCCTTCGGACAAAACTCATTACAATACATTGACTAACAGACTAAAAGCAGAAATTAGAAAACACAGAACACAATATTTCCAGAACTAAACAGAAAACTTAAATACCACTGACAAATCATTATGGAGAACTACTAAAATACAAATCCTTCAACCATCCACTTCTCACTGAAAATAAGACTTGGACAAGATCAGATGAAGAAAAAACTCAAACTCACGGCGAACACCTCTTCAAAACTTTTAACCCCCATCCTGATATCCTTAATCCAACCCATCTTGAACTTGTTGAAGCAGAGATTACAATTCTACTCCAAATGGCCCTTCCTCCTAATGCCTTTCATCCCTCAGAAATAATGAACATCATCCACCAATTACCTTCTAAAAAAGCTCCTGGCCACAGTTTTATGACAGCACACATTCTGAAAAAGCTCCCTCCTATTCCTTACCTATATGTCTAATTCTACACTCCGATCCACCTATTTCCCTCATCCTCAAAGACCTTAACTTCCCATTCGTTGCAGATTTCGCTCAAAACAGATATGCATCTTTTCAATCCAAACTCCTTACCCATCCTAACCCATTAATTCTTAATCTTTCATCCTTAACAATCCCTGATAATCCTCCGCGGCATCTGAAAAGAAGATAGCCACGGGACCTTTTAATTTAAATGAATGCTTGAAGTACCACCAATGGGTGGTTCCTTCTCAAGATTTTCAAGTGTAAATGAAACATACAACATATTTACTTATTGTATTTATTATTTGTACAGCTGTTAATCACATTAAATAAATAAATAAACAAAATAACTTTTACATTCATCTTTCTCCTTCTCATTTAAGAAAACGATTAAGATTTCTGATGATAAGAAGGAAGTCTAGAGAATAATCTTGGATAGAGAAGAAGCAGTTGATGTATTATAAAATGAAATGTATGATTCAGTCTAAACTAATATAGACACATGTTACCAGCCTCATGGAGAAGAGAAAATGAACTGAACATACTTAAAATTGAAAAGGACCTCCAGTAAAGGAAAACTGACAAATTTGTGACAGAGAATGATGTCCAATATCAACATACTCCTTTCTCGAAATAATTTTGTAAAAAAATAAGTAGAAGACAGCTATGTTCAGGACTTTGTAAGTCATTCCTGATAAAAGTTTTATTACGTATTAATTTAAGTAATTTATACGTAAATTTTGCGTATTGGTGGGAAAGAGGTTGTACTGAGATGCGCTGGAAATTTATGGATTGATTTTATATTCAAGGTTTGAAATTAAAGTGAATATTTTTGTTGATTTGTTTTACTTATTATGATTTAATTATTATTAATTTCATATTTTATTTTATTTTATTTCTAGATCTTTATTTAATTTCAACTTACTTCTTTGTTATTCTTCTTTTTGGTGCGTTCAATTTTGTTTTATTGTATCTGTCTTTCAATTTTTACGTGTCATTAAGTCTTCGGTTCATTTTTAACCTAATTGTTTACGTTTTTTTTTTATATTATTATCATTGTCTATTTTATATTATAAATATTTTATAAAATTATAAAAACTTTTTATAAAACTTTAGGCATTAGGCGTTTGATTTTCCAGCAAACAGCCCTGAAGAAGGCTAGAAACTCTAGCCGAAACGTGGGCACATTAAAAATAGGTTAATTCAACTTATTTGTGTTTATCATTGACCGCACCCCCAACCATCTTCTCCTCGTTCATCATCCACGGTCAACTATCTCTCATAATTATAAATATTTTATTTCTACTATTTGTTCATTTGTTTGTAATTTTCTTTCCAATTATATTTACATATTTTAACCCTACCTTAATTTACTTTTTGTATCTTATACTACTATTTCAAAATATTTGCAACTGGGATCGTCTACTTTCTTTAAATTCTTTCCATTCAGAGCCACTTTTATTTCCCCACGGCAAGATATCTTGAGAAAACGCCTCCGGTTCTGTAACAGGAGATAGAAAATGAATGCTCTCAAGACACCCTCCATTCTGATAAGGTTATCATCAAAGCGGGTCAAGTTGGTTATTTCCGCTTTGTGACTCCTTCATCAAGCCTTCAACTACATGTTCCGGTGGAGTATAGCTACCTCAAGGAAACCTGATTAAGATATAATTGGTTAAAAACATTTATTATTTATACAAACCTACATTTTGTCGTTATTTATTTCACTAATGCAGTGTGCAATATACCATATGAAGAAGTTACTTGTCACATTAGGTATTACCACATCAGATGGAACATTAACGAAATTAGATAAAACAGAAGCTCTCGAGGCCTTCTTTTTAAATATCTTAGGGTAATATAAAGAACTAATTTAAAATCCAGTTTATTATAGATAAAAAACACAAAGGATAATTTTATTGTCGGTGTTCAAACCGGCAGGTTATACTATATGACAGGGGTGGCTAACTTATCTGTATATCAGATCCGCTTTTTATCTTATAAGCGAGTCGCCATCGTCTTGTCAGTGGCGTGGTCAAAGGGGGAAGAAGGGGTGTCAAACGCATACTATGTTTGTACACTGAATTTCAGTGTCAAGTGCATTCCAGTGAGGTATTCGTAGATAAGGAATATACATGTTCAAAACTATTTTTTGTTTTTAAATCACTTATGTTTTTGAATAAATGTACAGACCCAACTTTTGATAGCAGCATTCCGTACATGCGTTACCTTGAAAATTTACTATTCCATGATTGACACTATTTCAAGATTTTTGCTAACTTAAAAGGCAATTTAAATTTTTCATCAACTACAGTGTATAATTTGTTCGTAAATTTGGAAAAAGTTCTCCTGTATGGTTGATAATTTGATTTCAATATTTCACTTTCGTTTTTTTTTGTTTTATTTTTATGGGAGGGCAAGAAAATGTAGCATGAAAGAATGATATGACTAGCCTTTTGCTAATCTATCAATAGCTTGCTGAGTAAATATCATACTCAAATACAGATACACCTACGTAAAAAACAACAATAATTATTTAAAGGGCCATAAAACTCATGTCCAGAGGAATTAAAAGAAGATGGATAAATCATAACTTTTGATCCATATGAAATATGTCTTAAACTACGGCTAGAAAGTTATGTCTCCTACAATCGCTTCAAAGTCCATGCTATACCGAATTCCACCTTGCATTCCAGACATTGCGAGCGATCGACGATCAACCCAAATGGCCTCAACTGGTTGGCCAGCCATTCTATATGAGGAAACAATCTCCCCCTTTTTTTTAACTTCAGACAGCTAACTCGTCAAATTACAATATTGATTTTATAATTCATATTTTAAAATTTGTTGTGTATCCTTTCGATCACGTGCAATAAATCAATTGATTGTATCAATCATCTAAACATCAACCCACATTACAGTACATTCCAGCATATATTTCTCACAATTTATATATTCTTCTTTTATCCTTCTTATTTATCACATTATTTTTTTTTTAAGTTGAAACCTCTATTGGGCACATACTAACCTATGTTTCAAGGATACTGATCTGTTGCTTGAGAATAAAATAAGTAGGACGGACCGTTGTTGAAATATAAATGTATTCAGAAAGGAGAAAGAATCTGATAAGATATGTTCCGAACTACCTCGATTCAAAAGATAATTCTGCCGATTGCATCATAAATAATCTTGCCTTTTTTATAGAAGTAATTTCGTACTATTTTTTTGCTCAGTATGCAGTGCTTGAGATACAAGCTGGATAAAACATGGATTGGGTAAAGTTTGCTTACATCTTTTATCAGTACATGGGCGCTAAAATGTTTTCCTTAAGTATTTTATTTATAACTGGTAGGTATGAGACTTACAACGGAAATTGAAATGAGTTTGTGCTAAGTCTACAACATATAGAACATACCGACAATCATTTTTCTTGTGGCGTAATGAGGAGTAGGGACTGACAATTTAAAGAAAGAGCTTGGATTGTAAGGAGTGAATACGAAGTTTAGCCACCCTAAAGTCCAACTGTTTATGTCAAAATATCCTAGAAATCTCGGCTGCATAAAGTGTATAAATCCATAATTTTTTTCTGACAGTAATTTAAAGTTGTTAATGAATCTAGTATGTAAGAAATACTGACATTTATGTTCACAGGAACTTAAATGTTCTCGACCAACAAAAAAAAAAAAAAAACGGTATACGTAAATTCTTCCCTGGAAGTTCTTTTCATTTAACCTTCGTACAAGCATAAGGTTTCTGTTAAAATATTTTTTAACTATTCGATCGTTAAGAACAAGACGATAGAACTACAGAAAGCAAGGACAGATGGTTTCTGCCAGTCACATATCCTAGAAATAGACCTCCGATACAAAGAAACAGAAAATCTAATTTCAAAATATCCTTAAATGACATCTATTATATTTCCGATCGTTATTCAAGTCGATTCCAAAATCAACTTGATCTAAGGGGGTTATCCGTGACTATCCGCATGAATAAACAATACAATAATCATTCCCTAGGTTTCATGCCAAGATACGGTATCGATCATTCTTTGAGGAAGTCTCCGTTTTACTCACGTTCATTTCATCATTGTAACACTATTGATAAAGGTTACAATTATATGAAAACAATACTGCGGTTTTACCTTATCTTCGACTAACATGAGAACGAATAAATATGATGTCCTATCAGAGACAATTTGATGGAATATTGATGATTCTCCAAGGATCACCAAAATTATACTACCAACATCACCAAAATAAACGGAATTATATTACATTTAAACAGGTAATATTTCTGAACTTATTATGTGGTATATGAATTCGTTGTCCTACCTCACGCGTATTAGATGCAAGAATATAGATTATTAGAAATATAGAAAATTGTATCTTGTCACTGCACAGTAAAAGATATTTTATGAATGAATATTTTAATTTTTAAAAAAACATTATTTAATAATTAGAATTAAATAAGAAACTAAATTAAACAAAGATTATATATATATTTTGCAGAATATAATGATATTCAACAAAATTTGAATACATATTCACATCTGTAGGCCAGTCCCAAAACTGCCACAATTTTTTTCTTTTTTGTACATAAATGTTAAACTTTTCACGGAGACATATGTATATGTTTTATCCAAGATT
>NW_027115547.1:195714-196765 GCF_000696795.3 Halyomorpha halys
TTATATTGAGGTTCATTATACAGAGGTTTGACTTACTAAAAAAAAGCTATACTGAGAAACATACATTATTAATATGATGAATAGGGTGGAGTTCGATTAAAACGATTAATACACTGTGTAGTATGAGGAATAATAGACCCACCGTAATTATCAAATGAACATAGTATGTAGACACACGAAACGTGATAGTACATAGTTATTATACGTATTGTGATTAATTATTACAATACATTCATATTAGACCGAAATTATATAAAAATATTTACATAAACTTAAGTAATATGTTATTTTACTCCAACGCCTAATGCAAATTATTTCCGTGTGCCAACCTTCTCTACATGAACGACATTGTAACTGTAAACAATATTTATTGCATTTGATCACAAAAAGGATGGAACTCACTAAGCACGATTAGGAATGAAGGGGATAACGGACATGGAAGGGATCGCAAAGATACATTTCCATTCGTTTTAGTGATGTAGATATGTGCACACAGCGTTGAGTAGAGATTATTTTCTTTATGCAAAGATTGTATAATAAACATACTTACAAAGGAGCATGTTTTATCAAATGCTATGACACAGATATAGTTGAAGATAGTGTTTAAAAAATTGCTATATCGAAGTGACACTGAATGATAACTGAAAAATTATTCATTTAAACAATAAACAATTGTTTAATAATTATCAACGGGTTTTCTTTCATTTTATGTGATTTTACAGGCCAAATCGAATTGTTGATTAAATATCAGAGAATGAGTTGAATGAAATTTAATTTTACTATCACAACAGGCAGTTAATAAACTGGAAAAAATAAATTGGTTTTAAATATAGGAAAATGTAGCGTAAAAAACTTGCCAAGTACAACGGTGAGACTTGCCAGGTAGGATTGCCAAATGCCAAATGATCCACCTGTTCCCAAAATGAGCTGCTACTGACTATTCTAATGCCATCAATGGGGTAACATATCGTAGAAATACTAAATAAGAGATAGTTACAGACAAGATCAGGGGGTAAGATATCGTAGAAATACTAGATAAGAAATAGTTACA
>NW_027115547.1:198001-208033 GCF_000696795.3 Halyomorpha halys
AACATCAAATGCAAAATAAAAAAAATATATATATAATATATAAAAGAAATATTGATAAAACATGAACCAAAAATATAGACCAATTATGAAAAAAATCAAATGATTCAAAATTTAATTAATTCAGTTACTTTACGGTAAATCAGACAAGCTTTTTAGGTGTGTCAAGGAAATATATGTAAGGACACATAAGAAAAACCAGGGGGCAGAATTTCATAAAACTGATAAGGTACCGTCTCGATATTCCCCAGAAAATTTAATAAAGATGAGATTTGCAAAAGCAGGTATTATTCTCGTATAATAGATAGTAATATTCCCATCAAACATGACTACACTCAGAAACGAAAGTTATTAATTTTTTCCAAATTATTTCTTTTAAAGGAAGAGGAAAAATGATAATACTTTTAAAATATTAAGGAATTGAGAGATTATTATATAAAGCAATGGTGGAAACAGTTTTGGTTGAGAACTTTCAGAAACATTTTTTCACATGATTCACAGGTATTTAAATTATTTTTAGATTGATAACAGGGGCTTATATTTATGACTCATCTTTTTACAAAAAAAATATAACTCGGCGCATAAGCCGACATTTTTAATTCCATTTTCTAATTTCCCTTGGCCTTATTTATGATGCTGGACATTGACCTCATAATTTATTTACTCCCGCAAAAACTATACATAAGTAAGAACCTATAACTTGGCCAAATTCGGTCCAATCTTTTAATTACAAGTTCTTTTTTTTCCATAAAAAATATTTTCATTACTAAAAATATTGGTTTTATAAACAATATTAGTGATAATTATAATTAAGTTCGGTTTGCTACAAAAAATGGAACACGAATACAGAGTTAAAGTGATGTATTATACATGGCTCTAAGACTTTTATGGTCTGAGAATATAGTTAAACTAACTTTATACTAAGAAAAAAATATTAATACATATACACTGATTACTATCTAAGCATATATAAGGGAATGGTCAAAACTTTGTCTACATCAAACATTTGAATTACTGACCGATTTACGTGCTATGTTTTTCAAAATGTCCCCTTTCGCCAAGAAAAGGATTAAAGTTAATCAAAAATATACTAAGATCCCCGAATTCTCAGGTAGAAAAAAGATATTTACAAAATTAAGCATTTTTAGCACACAGCTCAAAAATTATATATTTTTTTCATGGTTATTATAGGTCAATTTACTTGTCTCAATTTGAAGATTAAGAAAACAAATTACTGGTAATATTAAATGATTTTTATTCTCTAAAAAATGTAGAATATATATGGCAAAACCATCAAATAAATTAAAAAACTAAAATAATAAGAAAAAATAACCTAAATCGGACCAGTATAAACGATTATACACAAAGTCAGTTTTTATTTTCAATGCATTCTCTGAAGGCTACCATAT
Organism: Halyomorpha halys; assembly: GCF_000696795.3. Lineage (NCBI taxonomy): Eukaryota > Metazoa > Arthropoda > Insecta > Hemiptera > Pentatomidae > Halyomorpha > Halyomorpha halys. Next base: position 199,408 of record NW_027115547.1, read on the forward strand.
TGCTATTACTGCGATATCAGCTGACAGGTCCTATCAGTTGATCGATGTCTATATAAGTGGACGGAGTCCGCCAATAAAGTTGTCAAGAAGACCCTCAACTCGATCACCACCCCGATCAAGAATTTCCTGCGCAAGTGGAAGACCACGATACAGCATGATTGCCTGAGGGCTACGCACGGCGACTTCAGGAAATTTTGGATTCTTACCAAGGTAGCAACAAAGAAGAACTTGACCGTTCGCCTGCACGACACAGACTGCCTTCTGAGTAGAATATCGAAGTGCGGAAAGAGCCTCTGCTTCCGACACCATCCATGGCCCGTGAGATCAACTGAAGGCCATCCTGAGACGTTGCCACGGAAAAACCATGCTCCTAGTCAAGATGCGAGTGCAGACCGTCCTGCTGAAACAACTACCAAGGAAAAGAATCACTCAGCTCAGGAACCTGTACAATTCGTGCTTGAGGTTGAGATACTTCCCCGAGAAATGGAAACATGCCATCCTATTTCCAATCCTCAAACCGAAGAAGACAGGGTTCGATGCCGACCATTACAGGCCCATCAGTCTGCTGCATCATCTCGCTAAGGTGTACGAGATCATTCTGAATTACCTTTGTGAATTCTGTGATGAAAACTCCGTTATCCCTTACGAGCAGACCGGTTTTCAAAACCACATGATTACAGAACATCATCTGATGAAAATTTAGAATGAGGTGAATTCCAGCTTCAAACGGAACCATACTACGGCCATGATCTCCATAGACTGTACAAAGGCATTCGATTCTGTGTCTAACGGGATTTTGTGTCGTAAGCTCATAGACCATCAGGACCATCTCTGTGCGAGCTCGAGATGAGCATTCCTGCTCCATTCCACTGACTTACGTAGTTCCTCAAACAACAGTCCTGTCGCCAGTGCTATTTTCAAGCTATATCGCTGATGTGGTTGGCGAAAACCACAAAATTGCATCAGTCACACCTATGGCGACGAGATCGTCATTTCACGCAGCAGTATGAATCCCAAACATGCACTAGAGCGGGCCGTAGCAGTCACAAGGAGATTGTTGAACGGCTGGACAATTTAAACATCACCATGAACCCAGCAAAGACAAACTGCGTCGTGTTGGCTCATCTACAACATAAGCGATCGACTCTCCCGATGTCACTCAACCTAGACACCTTCATCTCCATAGTTTATTTTTCACAAGTTTTCTACCCATCACTACCAGAAAACTGGAACAGCAAGAAGACGGTCTTACAGACTGAACCACCTCATTACACAAGCGCTCTCTCTCCGGATGAAACTGCTGATCTATAAGTGTATTCAAAGGCCGGCACATCTATACGGCGCACCGCTCTTCACGTACCTCTCTGACGGGACGTAGTGCCTTGAATTATGTAGATATAAAAATATATCGATATAGCTTTTAGAACATATTATAAATTTCTGTTACGTTCCTTATCGCATATTTTGGTTTAATTTATGTTATCAAATCATAACAATTAAGTATACGTAAATGATTAAGTTCAACTAAATATAATAATTTATATTAATCTATCAATTGTGTTCATTAACTTTATATACGTCCTCAAATATAGAATTAGCGAAGCATTGGCGGGTCAGCTAGTAGTCAATAAAAAATTTAACCACTTAAATACTGTGTCTATGGGTGCTAAATAGTCAGAGAAGAAGTCATAAACAGGCATGAATATTAATTTAGCTCCATCATTATGAACTGTCCTAATATTTCTTACGCAATCGTAGTGAAACCTCGTGTGATACTCAATACAAAGCTAAGTTAAATGGGAGCGCACGTTTATAAATTAACACCACGCTCCAGGACTCGTGATATTTAAAAATAAATAACCTTAGGTGATTTTGCGGTTAATTTATCTTTCATTAAATCATTTTATTTCGTATTATTTTCATGTTCAAATAACTCAAAAAGTAACACACAGAATTAAAGATTTATCAATATTTAACAGAATTGAACTCAGAATTAAATTAAAATTGCACTCCTATTTGATTTCATTAGTGTATTTTTCACTTTAAAATGGTTGAAAAAGTATGTATTTTCATTAATGTTCAAATCGTATTATCTCAACTTGTAGATTCTTCAGATTAACCTATATTCTGATCTACACGTAGATTGTTTTCTATATATCTCAGCTCAAATTAAATGCAACACTGATTTTTATTACTTTTTTTCTAAGATCGATGTGTAAAATACTCGATATTTCACAAGTGAATATTAAATATTAATACAATATAAAAAAAAAAAAATCTGTACCGATACAACCCATGAAGGGTGCAGTACTTTGTAAGGAAGTACTGTTACTAGACCAACGGTTGTGCAAGGAGGTGATTTGGTCAGAATCACCCTCGACCATCAGATTTTACCCAATTAAGGGTACCCAATTTAAGAGGCTGGGTGGACCCCAGGAAGGCTACTCGCACTCCATTAATAAAATGTATTTAGTTTCATTTTTTTTTTTTTTAATTATTTATTTAATGTAATTTACAACTGTACAAAATAATACAATAGGTAAATATGTAGTATGTTAGGTTCATTTCATTTTAAGAATTAATAATTGGTCACCAGTTTTAACGCTTTCATGTCCGATGACACCAGCGTATTGTCAAATGTTAGTTACTGATGAAAACACGTTTGTCACATTCGTCACCACATTTTTTTTTTTATTTAAGCCCGATATAAGCATTTCGAATTCAGGTTTTTGCCTGCCACAGACGTGATTTTTCTCATAAAAAGACCGGTTGCATAGTAAAGCTAGAACTAAATCAGTCCTGTCTATACTGTTAATCTAATAAACTTAAATAAAAAAAGTATTACGTTATTTAATTTTTTTATAAACTATTATCACACTTTATTATTTTAAAACTTTTTATTATTATTAAAATATATAAACAATAGAACTCTTTTTTATGTGAAAGAACAAATGGAGAGCATTAATTATGATATAGGATGTATTTTTATTAATTATTATACGGGAGTGCGGTGGCAATGTGGTAAGGCAAGATGCTACGAACTACAAGGGCTCAGGTTCCAATCCGGCTGGGCAGAAAATTGTTTTCTGTTACACTAGTGGTATTCATGATGTTGTGTTAAATGTTATATGTTTTACCATGTTAAATGTTATAACTATAGGATTGTGAGCAGCCCTATTTGAAGTCATGTTAAACGTTAAATGCATAAGAGTCCCTAGCGGATTTTCTCAGCAACTTGTTGTATAAGCCTTTATGTTTATAACCTTCCTTCCAGACCCTCATGTTATTGTTTACTTCAGTTTTGATTTAAGTAATTAATTAAAACATGCCTAGAGTGAGTGAAAAGTGGAATTTGTGTGAAAGTTTAGCTTATGAGTGTCTTATTGATCTTCAAACTTGTGAAGAAGAGAATGAAGATGAGCTAATTGACAACTGTATTGAAAGTCACAACAACTAATATGGCGGCGATCTCAACTGGTCTATTGTGTGACGTCATTCTCGATTTAACTGACCAAGTAACAGACTCTCAGCCATGTTAAATGTTATTTCGTTTTACCACGGCAAAAGAAGGCAATTTTTTTCGATTTAACACGAGTTTTTCTATTTAACACGCTTTAACATAGATCATGAATACCCCTACTGTAGCCTCCTGAGGTCCACTCAGCCTTATAAATTGGGTACCCTTATTTAGGTAAAAAGCGTGACTCTGATCAAATCACCTCCTTGCACAACCGTTAGTCTAGTTACAGTACTTCCTTACAAAGTACTGAACCCCTTCTTCATGGGTTGTAGAGGTATAAATTTTAATTTTTTAATTATTAAACAAAATTCTCGATTTAAAGGAAAAGTGTCAAAAACCGCTCTACAAAGTTAGAAATTGATTACAGGAATCAATACATACTTTTTTCTCAAATTCATAAGATTTATAAATTAATCTGTCAAACCAAGGGCTCATTTTGAAATAGTTTACGTCTCATGTGAGATTTAATGATATTCAATAAGTTTATTTAGAAAATATGGGAAATAATTATTTCGATTATATTAAGAAATTAAGAATATTAATTAAGAAATATGTAAATAACATTACATAATCTGTATAAAGTAAAAAAAAGAAGGGAATTTTCACAACTCAATCACGCAAAACCTACATAAAACAAATTAAATTTAAAAACATTTCACATGAAATAAACAATGTTACAATTAATCACATATTTAATGCATGTTTAAGTATATTTGTTTCTATATTTGTTTAATAAATGTCATTAATATAAGAATTTTTTTATTTACTGTTAACAGCATTTCTGAAACGGATTATCCCCTAAATACAACAACCAGAATAAACAAGACTCTTCGGACCTATGGTGTTGAGGTACTGTTAAAATTAGAAAACGAAACTAAACATGTCCTAAGAATATTTCTCATACCTCAAATTGATAATACGTAACGGTAGACGAAATAAAAAAAAAAAGCCGGTCGGTAATGGTAGATATAGCTCCACATCAAACTTTTAGTCCCTCTCAGAATGTAATGAATTTTTTATATAACCCAAACACTCTATCTGGAAAATATTGACGAATAAAGCATACACTGTTTTCTCTCTTTTAACAATAGCGTGTCAGAGAGCAAAGACTTTTTAATCGTGGTTTACTACGTCAGATATTTTCGATCAGATGCCCCGACCGGAAAAAAAGTGAGCGAGTGAGAAATAGAGAATGAAGTATCGTACACTAACCAGGAAAATGAATTCCGCATTTTGTGAAGGAATGCAAATAATATAAAAATCTAATATATCCTTTAATTTTCACTATAATAGTGATTATGTTCTAAACCTCATATATCAGATATTTATGGAAAGAATTGCTTTCACAATTATATTCAAGTAGTGGATTACAGTACAGTTAGAGATAACTTCTCTTGGTACGATAGTAGAAATTTTCAAAATCAAATGTTAATAACTATTCCATTAATTCATTTGTTGTTTTCGACACTTTTCAGATTTCAAACTTAGGAAGTTATTTTTTCTAAAGTACTTTCCTTCCCAACAGTAGCTCTATTGAATATCAAATATGCCTATTTCCAACAATTTCCTTTAAAACTGGGGAAATATTTGTACATTAGTTATCAAATTATTTTATGTTTCATAATTAAACATTTTGGTATTTATAAAATAAGATATTAAACCCTTATTAAACTATTTCAATATTAATAAAACCAAGTTGGTATTAAAGATTTTTTAATTTTACGTTAACACAAGAAGTTGAAAAAAAAACATGGGGCGAGTTTTCGAGAAAACTATAAAATCAAGTTATAAAATTTAATTTAGATCTGTAAATCTATATAAGTGAAAAACTTACTGCAACATTACAGGTCTACCCTATGTTAAATATGTAATTCCAGTAACGTATAAATATAAGCTTTTGAGTAATGCTGTTCCATCACACACATGGCGCGTACAAAACCCAATCACTCAAAAAATTTTGGTCACTTAAAACCTATATTTCCGATAATAACCTATATTCCGATTTTTTTCCTGATCGCAATAGTTCCCGTTGCAAGAGAGGTTGTTTCAGGAAGAAGAAATGTCAATGATTAAAAGAGGCTCAGTTTACAAAAATATAATTGGAGAAAATGGTCGAAGGGGAGGGGGGGGGAAGAACATAAACAAAAAATTATTTGTTCATACCGACGTTTCAGGTCTTCATCAGAGAGCTTGTAGCAAAGGTGTCCTAGCTAAAACCGAGTTTTTTTACAAAAAATATAGTTCAGTGCCACAACTTCACCGTTCAATCCGTGAACATATAATTTTTAAAATAAACCATACTTTTTTTCCCATTAAAACCCGAATTTCTGTACTTTAACTATTGTCACAATTTTCAGAATTTACCATTAATAGACTAAAAGATAGAAACCAATGAAGGAAAGAATTGCTTTTTGTTAGGCTATCGCAGCAGCCAAACCAAGTAAAAATGAATCATTTTTAGAAATTCTTGGTAGAATGTATCTGTACGATTATAATATTGGTGAAGTAAAAGGTAATTAAATAGAAAAGTTTTAAAAGGAAAAATGAGGGAAGGGTTGGTACATGACGTATGTTAGAGGAAATAGAGTTCCAGAGATATGCAGCTCGGGTAAAAAACGATTTATCAAACGCAGCAGTCCCGTGAGATGGTAGATGTCACGGGATCTGGTAGTACCAGATTGAACTGAGAATTTGAATTGCAGGTATATATATATATACCTGCAATTCAAATTCTATATATATTGGCAAATATTAATCATCTAACAATTTTACTTCATTTTATTTATTTATTTTTTTTCAAGGGTTCAGAAACGAAAATGACGGAGTGGAAAATTAATGATATTATTGTCATAAACTGCCCATTAGTTATAACGTCGAATTTAATCCCTGACACATTTTGAATAGCTTTGAGAAAACAGCTACTATCAACTATCTATAGTTCCATCCAGATCCTCTACATATTTAATCAAATAAAATAACTTCAATGCCATCAAATGTGTGTAATAATCCAAACCAACTGAAATTGTTAAATAACTTTTTTTATTTTACTTTATTTTCTAATTTCTGTATTCTAATAACCATATACGTCACTTAAACAAAATGTTGGATAATAATAAAAATCATCTAATTCACTTTTGAAACGATTGAGAAGGGAGGGGAAACTTATATGACAATAGGTATCTGATATTTTTATGATCACCTAACTTCAATAGCTCCTCGAAATTAAACTAACTTCACAAGAATGGCTATACCGTTATAATGCAACTTTTTGAACTGCCAAGGAAAGTACCACCAAAGTTCATTGCGTGATATTATACTGTGTAATCCTAGAAATAATTATTTTTAAACAGTTGCTATGATCACTTAACAAAGTGAAATTTTTCTACAAATTAATTGCTGTAATATAGAAAATCCATCGTATATTTTGAAAATAGCGATAAAAGTCATGAAATCTTAAGCTAAATTCGAGAAAAGATTTGTATAGAAAATAATGTAGTTTTTCATGAAAATCCTGAAATCATGAAAAAAAGTAGCATTCAACTACATTTTCAGAAAACTAAACTTCTCCTAATTACTGAGGATTCTTTTTTGAATATTTTCAGGCATCAGTATGCGAAAGTAATGACAATTCGATTATTTTTTACTCTGCCTTCGACAATGCTCACGAATTTCCTGTCCGTCCGAGGTTTTATAAGATTATCTAAAATGTCTGATTATCAAATAAGTAGAATGGATGAATTCAAATATGCTTTCTTAAAATGTAAAGCTAAATTGTTATATATCTTATCGTTAGGGAAACAGAAATTAATATAACTCTAAGGAGACATAAGAGCCATTTCATTAACTTTAAATTTATTGATAATACTTCTCACCAGTCCTCTGATGACAGAGAAATCCGGAACTGTTCCAGCCAACACGATAAACGAAGAGGATATATGATTAAAGCGCTTATGATGATAAATTGTAATCGGCCTAAATGATCCTTCCGTTCCGGCCAATTTGAACAATTAAGGATCATCCATATAATTAATTCATTAAAATAAAAATTAATTATTCGGGAGGAAACAGATTAATACCACTTTATTGATCATTAAATCCTACTTGTTTTCTGGCAGTATATTGGCTTAAGTAATTATTAATTATTATTATCTAATCCGCTCTTACTTAACAAAAGAGTGTTTTCACTTAAACTAATTAATTTTAGATTCAGCCAAGCCTATTTAATTTTTTTTTTGGATTTAATTGGCCTTTTTTCAAGTAAGGTTTATATCATGCAACGAACGGTAGTTGTTAGTTGGCATAAAGAAATTTCCATTACTTGGTGAAGTAAAAATTGGTATGAAAGTACCTTATGATATAAAAAAACATAAGCCTAGGAACCTCCTGAAATGTTAAAAAGTTTAGAAAAAAATGTTTCGATTCCATTTTTATATTTTGCCTTATTAGACTTTTCTTTTCTTATTACTAAGAATGGCTTACATCATTTAACCTTATAGATTATAACAATCTTGAACAAAAGAATACAGATATAACTGCAATTGAAACTATGGATTATCTTCGTAAGAGTAGCTGTTTCCATGATAGTACAAGAGCCGGGAAGAAAAAAAGGCAGTTATCTCACCCCAATTTTTTATTACTTCAATGAAAACTATCTATAATTACTAGTAAAATTTGATGAGTCTGCCAAGTATAAGTAGGGAGATTAAAAAATGGCGGCCGTTTCAAAACCTTAAAAAACCATTGATTTTTCATCTTAAAAACTACCAACAACACTCTAAAATCTAAGATCATTTAAAGAAGGGTAAATTTGCTGAAATATTAGCCCTAAAAGAGCTATTGACGTCCAATAGTTCTCGAGATATGGCTAAGTAAAAAGCAAAATTTCTTAAAAAGCTACTGAAAGATTAGTAGTTAGTTAATTTATTTTGAGAAATCTGTATCTCAGGAACTATGTGACGTACATCAGCACTCAAATTAAAGCTAGTATAATGGACTATAAAGAAGCTTATGACCTCTCCCTTCGTAGGAATAGTAGTTTTCATGATATTTGCTAAAATAAATTGATTTATAGTTGTTCGGACAATAAATTTGATTTATGAAAAACTT
>NW_027115547.1:208959-209889 GCF_000696795.3 Halyomorpha halys
GTCAGTCGTTTGTCCAGACGTAGTCCGAAGTAACAGCCGCCATTTTTTATTCCCCCTACCTATACTTGGCAGACTCGTCAATTTTGTCTGGTAATTATACATAGCTTTCATTAAAGTAATTAAAAATTGGGGTGAGATAACTGCCTTTTTTCTCATCTTGGGTTCTTGTACTATGATATTTAGCAAAAGTTTGACAGAAAATGTTGGTTGCTCGTCATTTGGCACAATATTTCAGGATTTCTTTTTTAATAAACCTTTTATTTGCACCTACAAAACATGTACAATAATGGTAAATTGTTAATTGAATTAACAATTTAATGATTTACCTATTTCACTTAATAATTATCACTACCTATTTTTTTTATTTATTTTTTTTTTACAACTGTATAAAAATATATACAACAAGTAAGTTTCCTGTTGGTGATATAATGACATGACACAAATATGTGGAGAATCTACCCATTGATAGATCTCGAGGTCATCTTCTTTTAAGACGCCTAGGAGGATTATTAGGTAATGAAGGAGAAGCCAGGTTAGAAACAAGTGGGTTTGGGTGGTAGGGAAATTTATCATGGAAGGATTGCTATCTCGTTCTAGCCAAATCGGCAACATATAAGACATTGAGGTCCTGATGGAAAACTAGATTTGTGACAAAATAAGGTGCATTAAGGATTTTACGAAGTATTTTGGACTGTAAGGATTGGATTCAGGAGGAATTTGATGGTTCAGTGGAGCCCCAAAGCTCAACTCCGTATGTCCAGATAGGCTTTATAATAGCCATGTAGATCAGTCTTTTAAAATGGATTGGAAGTTTAGACCGTTTGTAGAGTAAATGTTGTAATAGTCGGAGTCGACGAGCCGTTTCCTATCTCTTCAGTCTTGGATGAGGATTCCATGTCAGTCGTTTGTCCAGACGTAGTCCGAAGTAAC
>NW_027115547.1:211789-231371 GCF_000696795.3 Halyomorpha halys
TTTTCTTTGATAATAACAGTTTTTTTATACTAAAACAATAGAAAAAAAAACACATTCTACAAACTGATGGTAATTTAAATAACTTTCAAAAGAAGTCCAGTTCCCAACTTTACTCAAGAAATGCCATAAATATAACCGTTCTTCGCTTTTTAATGTTTTATATTAAGCAGAATATGGAATTTTCGTCGAGAGCACTAAAAAATATTACCATAATTATACGGCAAGTCTTCAATCGTAAAAAACTATTTTGGGATTCCGTTTACCTAGAAAAGGGGCTAGTTAAGCTGTGATTTGGGTTACAAGTTAGTTTTAGTTTCAAGTTCGATTTATGTGAGATTATGATCTCTGGGAGCAGTGGCATGCGCAAACCCCAGTGCACTACCCCACTGCTCGCTCCCCAGAAATGGCAAGGGAGGGGGATAAAAAAAAATTTTAAAAAAAGTTTATTTGAGATTATAGTAACTTAAATTTATTAGGTTGGAAATACTAGGCTAGATCCGGAAAGGGGAACAGAGTAAGTTGTGAGCTTATTTTAGTTTTTGGTCTGTAACTTTCAAACGGCGCATTATACTGAAACCTTCATTCTTCCATTAGTTACAGAACATTTAATTGTCTGTCGAATTAGAGCCCAATGTTATAAATTTCAGAAATACGGTAACAACTTTATAAAAAAAAATCAAAAATGTAACTTTTAAACACCTGCACTATGGAAATGGCTGTTCTAAATTCTAAACTTTTCCTATTAAAGATGTATTGCATCAATTGTTTTTGTAATTAGCGAGTATTTTACTTTCCAAATCTAAATACAACACAACCCTCTTGTGCGCCTTATACACTTCAATCTGCGAGTCATATTTTGGACCTCACTCTCTAATCTGTACAAACTGCAACCTACTTCCAGTTGAGTTATGAACTTATCAATCGGTTAACATAAAGATTTTGGCTTGTAATCGATGTCAATTAAAAAATAAAATAGAAATTTTAATCACTAACCCTTAATAAAATTAAAATGGCAGACCAAACATTAAAATCGATAAAATTTATTTTTTATTATCAACTATTAATAAACGGTGATAGATATGAGCAGAAAGATTGTACCAGGAGACATTTCGTTTAGGGAAGGATTTTGCGAGGTATACAATGTCATATTCAGTTTTGAGGCATTTCTACTGAATTAAAGTATCCGTAGATTGAACTAGATGTTTATTCCTAGAATAAAATTTTTAGATTTTCGCTAATATATTAATTATTTGGGGAATTTAATGGACTCCGACAGTCTTAAATTTTTTTTTTGGCCTCACTAAATCAAAAGGATAAACCAATTCGTATCTCCCACAGATTATAAATTATAAGGAGAAGGATTTTTAGGTCTAATACAAAAATCCATTAAAATTTCAATATTAGATTTCTTTGAAAAATGAGATTCTTTTGATCCTTAATGATTCGTTTGTTTTAAACTATATGAAAACGAAATAAATTAAAATATTTCAATAATTCCAATCTTTGCATAATTAACGACTATACTATATACTTTACTACATAATATTTTATCATTTATTATTCTAAACCCATCTACACAACATTATATGCAAATGAAAACAAATTCTTGTTGCGTTCTGTTAAGAAAGTCATTCATCCAAATAAAATAATATACAATCCACAACTATAAAACTTACGAATATCCATATTGTATAAAAAAAAAAAAAAAAATGGAATAAGAAAACATTTTCGAACATGTTATATCAAACGATAGCATTTTCATACGCGATGTATTATTCAAAGAAAAACTTCCTTTGTTTGTGAATAATAAATAAGAAAATCGATTCACAGACCCGTCATTTTCAGGGTGATAATTCATGAAGGTTATCGACTATTTTACATTTTGAACTCTAAAATGTCAAGAAGGGAGGTACTCATATTTCGCCAAAGGAACAGAGAAATTTGAGCATTTAAAATTCAAGTAAATTCAAACAGATTATTTTTGTTGTTTTTACTGGAAAATAATTGATTTTTGTCCGGTATAAAAGGTCATAGTTAAAAGTGGGGCTGCGTTTTATATCCGTTTTATAGCCCCTTGAATACCTACCTCCTTCCTTCATTTTTAAGGCTTTTTTTTTACCTCAACAGCCACTCCAATTTGGATTGAAGGGTTGAAATTCGGTATGTGAATTGGGTTGGTTTAAGGAAGTGCCTTTTTGAGGGTGTCAACTTTTTCTCTACTCCTTCGCTGTTTTTTAGGAAGTTTAAAATACGAACTTAGCTCTCCTAATGCATTTTTTATTTATTAAAAGTTGGGGTGAGTTAAAATATAACTTCCAAGAATTACTTTCTAGTCAGTATCCAAGCTTCTATAAAGCAGTAATTAAAAACCTTTCAATCGCAGATAGGTTATATTTTACGAGTAGTCCGTTAAGTTAATTGATAAAATGACATCAAATCCATTCAATTCATTTATTATAAATTACATATTTTTTATAAATTTTATTTTATGATTTTTATTATTATTTATTTATTTTTTATAATTCATTTCAACTACTTGGGCTACAAGGAGAGAAATGCAAGATATTTTCACATAATCCGGCATTACTGTTTAAAAGGTAAAGAAAGTATTTATATCGTTTTGTTCCAATACATTGAAAGATATATATCACTGAAAGAATATTTTTTTCTATTTATTTACTGAATAATCATTTATTTAGTAAATTTGATGTGTACTATATACCAATCAAAGCATGATAAAGACTTATGCAGAAGCTCCAAAGCACTCCAATAAAATTTCTACATTAGAAAGTCTCGAGGCCATCATCTCTTCAAACACCTCAAAGGAATGTCAGAAATAGAACAAGAAGCAATGTTAGAAACTAGTGGGCTAGAGTGGTAAAGGAGTTAAGAATGGAAGGATATCTCGTTCGGGCTAGATCGGTTACACATGGAACATTAAAGTCTTTATAGATGATTAAAGAAAAAAATTTAAAACATTGTTTGCAGGAATAATTACTTATTATATTAGATATTTAAAGGATCCATGATATGATCACACACAGGTGTAGAATGTTCGATAGGTTTTATTAGAACATGGTCATCATAACCATTACAGTAAACGTATTGAAACCTGGTATTGGTAATGCGGTGCTATATTCATTTTCTTTAGTAGAGAATAATGGTTAATTTCTTTCACAAAATAAGTAAATAAAAATTAGAGTGATAGGGTAAAGAAGAAAGATAAGACATCAATTCATATATTAACAATAATGGCAGAAAAGTTAGTTCCTCATAATCTTTTATTACCCCATTAAAAAATCACGATAGTACAGATCATAAATATGCAGATTTCATTATTATTACTACTTATTTTTATGAAATGAGGTAAAATAATAAGCTTTATCTCTTTATTGTGTTACTAAAACATTCCTCAAGACATACATTGTAACATCATAGCAATCTGCATTTATGAATTTTAATCGATGGCATTGAACCCAACACAACTTGGTCAATAAAGGTTTTTTTTTAACGGTCAAGATTTTAAAAAAACACAACCCAACACAAAAATTCGGTCAATAATGAATTTTTTTTTAACGGTTACGGTGGATTGTCAAAAGAATCCTGATCGTCACAGGATGTCATCGTCGGGTCTGAATATAATGTAAATATATTAAAAATTATATCAACGGTGGACATTTAAAAGGTATACAATAATCCTTTTAAATGATAATCTAATTTAATATATTCGTAACCATTTAAAGTATCGATGAAAAACAAGAGAATAATTTAAACAATATATACGATATGCTAACTATATTTTATTTCTCATTTCTTCCTTTCTTCTTTCAGCTTTATTATTTTTATTATTTTATTTTCAATCTTGTAAATTATTTTTTCTATATCATTTATTAGTCTCCAGTCGTACATTTTTATTTTTATTGTTCATCACCGTACTTGTTATTAATATTTATTCTGTTCATTCCAACTTCCATATTTTTTTAACTTATTATCTATTATCTATTTCTAGTACCTTTTTTTACCGCCTTATTTTCCTTCAATTCTAAACTATCGATTGATAACATGAAGATATAGATATAGAAGATATACGATGATAAAACAATTGAATTAGTATTGCATTTTTTTTTATTACAAAATTTACTGACACTATATAACACTAAACCAGCAAAAAAAAATTGAAAAATTAATAATGAAAAAAAATTAAATAAATTACGCCATAAACAAATAAGAAACAAATGGCGTTGATGGATAGAGAAATTTTACGCCACTGAACAAGAACGAACCAAACTAAATCAAATAAAAAGACTGAATGTAAATATCTAAATTATACGATTTGTTAAGATTATATACAGAAACTACATTAAGCAACAAATTTGTATGTTTGCAAAGTAAAAAATATATTTTTTTTTATTTAATACAAAAATCTGTAATGAAAGTATGTAATAATAAATATATCAATAAGGTATTTTTCAGTTTTTTATATTAAATAAGTGCATAAAAATCATAAATTAAACATCAAAATTTATAATTTTTTATAATATCGGAATGAACAGCGCAATTCATTTTCAAGGCGTTCGGATGAGAGAAAAGGCCTTGATCTTGAACTTTTGCGTTCGAAGGATAACGAACTGTCTTTTAGTTCGCTAACATTTGGAAGCATTGTTTAACGTATTGCAAAAACAAAAATAAAAAGTGTATAACTAAAGAACTTATTAATGAACAGTATTAAACAAAATTCGGACTTATATAATATAAGTATTGCTTGTTAATTATTATTGCCGCCAACCAATGTTAAATGTTTCAGTTTCGTGTTTATTTAAGCAACAAATGTGCAACCGGCTACCTTTCTGAGGGTTCGAATCAAAACATGAGAGAAAAGAACATGACGTTTTACCAAAGACTGAATACAATGCTACTTTATAAACGTAATTATAGATCTTCAGTAGATGTTCATTCTAGAAAATGTTATCATTCTAGGGGAGAGGAATTTGATGATACATTAGATAACCAGATACCAATACCAGATACCAATATAATTATTTATTGCTATTTATTTATACTTGGTATTGTAAACTGGTAGAGGAACTAGTCCAGAGCGTGAGCCTAGTGGACCTTTTAGCCAACCTCTGGCGGTAACTTTGAAATTGCCACCACGTACTAACCACTCAGGACCGCCGAGAAATTAATATTATCTGCCACAGGTGGGGATCGAACCTACAAAGTTCCGAACCGAGTGGTCTGGGACCCACGCCTCAACTCGCACGGCCTTCCCTTATTATTTATACTATTGTATTTTATTTAAAAAATTAAGTGAATACTGAGTAAGAGTATGGAACAATTATGATTACTTTTGAAACCAATTACATAAAACTTTAAAAAGATTAATCTGGATTATCTCTATAGGAAGTCTGATGAGTCAATTCATAAAACATTTTAAAAATTTAATGACTTTTCATATAGGAAATTATGAGGTTTAAAGTACATGAATATGGGACAGTGGTCCCGAAACGTTGCATCATGTCATGATAATTTAATAAAAATTTCATTAAACTGGAAGTCATTAACCTCAAAAAAATTTTTATAAAAAGATTAAGTAATTTTTTAACAGATTACATCCAACTGAAGAAAATGCAAGTAGATCTGTAATCAAATACTTCTTGTACTTGAATACCATAAATTCGAAAACAATTCGTTTCATATTTAAAAATAATTTTTGTACAAAAAGCATATGAGTATTGAATAGAGTAAAATCAAGCAGGTATTTTCTTAATGGAAAACAAAGAAAAATCGAGATTAAAAAAATTTGTATTTAAAATTGTCAGATTGAAAGGCTTAAATAATAACGATTACTTTACTTTTACTCAACATTTTTTTAAGTATATATTATTTATCCCTCAACCTCAACTCAAACTGGTTCGAATATGAATTCCATTTACTCGCAATTAAAAGTTTTCACAGATTACTTTTGCTTATCTTGAAAAGGTATTGAGTTTGAGAATTTTACTCTCAAACTATTTGAGTCCAAGTAAATTAATCTTCCAAAGCTACTCAGTAAATTTGTTCAACCCTGATACAAAACAAAAACAGCTTGATGTCGAAAAGGAATTGTATACATTAAATATTTTAAAATTATACATCGACTTTGATGCGATGTCTTTGTGTATAATTTTCTAACGGATGATTATTGTCAAAAAAGTTTGAATTCTTGTCATTAGTAAATAATCAATGCTGTAATAATAAGTGAGCAATTAAGTGGAACAATGAGACAAAGGAAAAGATGAAACAAAGAGCAGGCGGACAAACAGTAGGCAATGAGGAAGACAACATAACAGTTATCAGCTGGTATTCGGCCTTGAGATCAGCTGTGAGGAACTGAGGTTGTGGACCTTGGAGCGCAGTCAGTCACTACATGCGTCATCCTGGCTAGATCGTTGCAGGGGTTACGTAGCCAATAACAACAGGGGAAACAAATAACCATGAAGCAGAAATATTGATAAAATACATTATAAACATAAAATTGAATAAAAAGTGGAAAAAAGTCAAATAAATAAAGATGTTATTTTATTTTTGGTTAATTATTTAATCTGTTTTAATAATTTGGGTAAGTAAAAGTTCGAAAATATAGCAATCTCAAATGAATCACAACTAATTTAACTCCAGATATCAGGAATAAATTTAAGATCTTTTTCACATAACATGAACATTCTAGGGTTTTTTTAAAAAAAATCAATTTGCTTTATTTTAATTATTTCTTTAGAACGTTTTCCCCCTGTATCTTTACTTCGTCAAACGTGATTCCATGCTGAGATTATTACTTATCATTAGGTTACTTAGAGCTGTGTGACTTCAATTGGATTTTTTGTGTTGGTTTATATATTTATTTTAGATTTTATAACGATTCACCTATGTATATTTTTAAACATGAGTATTCCATTTAAAAAATATTGTAGATTGTGTCTATTATTTAGATAGTGATCTTTGGTTTACTAAACTTGTTAGCAATTATTTTTTTTTATTTCCATGCTATTTTAGGACATGAATATATAAATCAACCTCTGTTGTGTTAAGTTTTTGAAAAACAAACAAAGAAATATTATTATTCCTTTATTCATTTTTATTATTCCCTTCTTCCGTTCATTTTTTTTATATCAAAGATTATAATAAATAGTAATTATGATACAACTGATTATGGTTAATTAGACATACCTTAATTATTATAAGAATTTCACATAATCACTTACGATTATATAAATATTTAAGGGCTATGTTTAAAGTACCCTTAATTTTTATATTAATATTTAAAAAATAATAGCGAAAAATTAGGGGAAAAAAAGAATGGAACTCTATAGAAGCAAACATAAAAAAAAAAAAAAGAAAAACTATCAAAGCATCTTGAAATGTCAGTAACGCTTAGAAAAGAAGCCGATTCTCCCGATGTTTTTACTTCATATACTGACTTCACTAATATAGAACCAGACAGATGTTTCTTGGTGTTTCATTAGACGGGTCATTACAACTGGCACTGCCCCTCTCTACAGTAGTAGCAGAACTAATTATATTAAAAAAACAAGCCAGGGCCATGACTTGATAAATGCTGAGGCGTTCCAGCATTTACTTTGAAAGTCTCTAGTGTTCCTTACAGCATTCTACAAATCAATACTCACCACTACATAATTCCTAATTAAGATAAAATATATATGAGAATATTTCTTTTATCACAATTACAAAAAACAGAAAACATCTTGCCTTTTACCGATCAATTAGTTTATTATCTGACTGTTGAAAAATTACTTTTTCCAGGTTTATTGGATCTGGTAATAAAAAATTATTCCTGAAAATCAATTTCAGAGAACTTTCGATAAAACAAAGTAACTGACTAAATATATACAGCGGAAAGTATTTGCAACTGTAGTGTTTCTTATTTTTACCCGAGTATTCGAAAAGGATTTCTCGACCTAACAGGTATTTCTCTATAAACTAAGACTAGAGCACCTATTATACAATTCTACGCTAATTACTTCAAGAAAGATTTTTTTTCAGTTCGACAGTGCTCAAGGCAATCTTCAATAATACCTACCCTAGACGGTGTACCCCAGAGATCAATACTTGCACCACTATTGTATATAAAATACACATACGGTATTCAACAAAGTGCCGAAGATCTGAAGATAGAGGACATATAACGTTTTGCTTTACGATCATACGTGATTGGAACTCCACTGCATACTCCATGAGCAATCGTTATACTAAGTACTATAGTAGTAAAATAAATCGTGTACTATAGTAGTAAAAATAGCCAATAGCATATTATATGTCCGTTGCAGTCTTTAACGAAAACGGAATGATTAACCGTTCACTAAAAGATTCTGAAAGTGTTTCCAATCAATCACTCCTTCTGTTATTGTAGAATTTATTCCCGAATTTTCCGTCATATGTTAGGAAAACCAACAGTCATCGGATGATATTTCAAAATGTTTTTCAGTTTTATATCAACTATACATGTTAAATTTTTTATAGATGGATCTTAAATAACTAATTAATAACATCATGTATTTCTATTTACATAAAAGGAAAAAAATTAATTAAAAGATATAATTTATTATCCGTTTATTGTGCAAAAAATAGTCACCTAAAGAAAAACAAAATAATATCTCGGGAAATTAAAATTTCGGCATTGAAGGATCAAGAATAGTTTACTTTTAGTCAATATCAGTGGAAAAAACTATTTCCCATAAACAGTAAAATAGTAGTCGAAAATTAATAAATCTATAATTCTTAATAATAGTAAACACACCTTAAAACGTTTGAAGAATTTCTTACAGAAGAAATTAAACTTACCTAAAAAAAATTAATAATTAATATATGTGGTTCAAAACGTTAATAATTAACCTTTAAGGTAACAAAATATTTTTTTACAAGATATTATCAATAGATATAGAAAAATAAAAAAGATTTTTCGTTCTCCAGACTACTCAATATAAACAATAAGACAGATACAAGAGCCAATTTTTAATGTAGCAGTGTCCAAATCTTGTTGCAACAACGTATAAATTATATGAATGCCATTGATAACATAAACAAAAAAAATGAACAAACTGTGAGCAGAGAAGCAGAATAAGGCGGGAAGATTGATCTTTAGACCAGACAGAGGGAAAAAAACATCCCATTATGATTTCATTTTAATATTGCGGAAAAAAATTAAAATATAAAATAAATAAAATCGATTCATATTTTTCGACCACTTATGACTCAAATAATTTCATATATTTGTAAAAATTCACATTTTAATGAAAATTATAACATTTTTAAACTTAAGAATATACAAATACATAGTTAAAATCATGGAGTGCCAAAACTAAAAACAAAATAACGTTACATTATTTAAAATCTTCAACATTCTTATGCTCTGTACAGTCTTCAAAGTTAAAAAAAGGTCTGCTAAATATTATAATGAATATAGTTTCCCCACAAACCATTATAGCCCATAATTACATATATTTCAAAGTTTGGGGACAAATTTGATTATTTTTATTCTTTTAATAAATTTTATTGTTCATTTCAAAATAAAATCTAGCCGCTCTTAAATATGTGCGAGTGGAAATTTTCTTTTGGAATGAATACGTGAAAGTAGTGTATAGAATCTGACAAAATTGATTGATTTTGCACAACATTGGGCCAAATCGAACGAGCCATTACTGAACTATAGTTGATTCAAAATACTGTGATTCTAAGAAAATACGTTTTCATAATCAAAAACAAAACCTATAAGTGATTTTGTATAAAATTGATAAGGGTGGGACTTTTTATACACCAATTCTTAGTTTTCCTCCAAGTTCGGCCCAAATCGAAAAAGCTGTTTTCGAAATACCTGTTTAAAGGAATATTTTTTTCGCAGAAGGTAATTAGAATACAATCCTTGTTATGTTCTATCAAAATTGAATTAACATAAGTAGGTATTATGCCTGAATATGGATTTGACGACTGAGGAACAGACACAGCCAAATTTGATTATTGATTTGCAAAATATAAAACTTTAAAAGAAATTTTCAATTCTTAAAACAATTTTTTTTATTTCCGACATGAATAATGTAATGCTCAACCTTCTGAAATGTCTTTAGTTCTAGTAATTGTTCACAATTCTATTATTCTAGGATTTGCAATTGAATTTAGTTTAGCATATATATACACACTTTATTAGATGAAACATGTCTTTATCTTATTTCATTTAATAAATATTTTATTTTATTTCATGTAATAAATTTCTTTTCTGTGAGTGACTTTCGCACCAAAGAGCTGAAACTTCTTAGGTTCCAGTATGCGTTTCTTTTATTTTTATTTATTCAAAGAAGTACATCCAATATGGTCTGACCAGCTAACCATATCTATCGGATGGTATTAAAATAACTTATACAAATAATAAAAATAAAAGAAATTTATTAATTACACTTTTGATTATTAAGGCGCTATGGAGGCTACTACGATTTACTAATACTAAGCTAGAACTGAACAATTTAAATTATCTCTAGCTATAAAAGATAAAACTAATAATTCAATTAGCCAAATACTAAAACATAAAAAAGAAATAGGCAAAGAAAATAATACTGAAGTGAACTTATGAAGTGAATAATAATAATACCAATTCCATACTTCAGACAATTCAAAAATGATTACATTTATTCTTGTTGAGAGAAATCTGTTGAAAAGGTTAGATTAAATCACATATTTAATTTTAAGTTTGCCGAGCTCAGTCTATAGTGGGAAGATATGCTGTCTTTTTTTTTTCTCACCTCCTTTATTAAATATATAAATAGCAGAATTAATATATATCTAAATATATACATGTGTATTTAATGCCCTTCCTTTGCCACATGGCCATTATAAGGGGATGGGATGGGTCCGCTGAAGGCGGGCGTTACAATATTGGCCTAGGAGCCGCTTGCCGGGGGAACTAAGAACGGGGTGGGCCACTCCACGATAAAAGAGTTAAAATGACTTCAGGCTATACTGCGATACTGCTATCAACATCGACCATTTATGAAAAATCAGATTTCAAATTACTTTTAGAGGGAAATAAGTAATATAAATATCCTTAGTTCCTTGTATGACTTTTTTGATTTTAGAATAGTTTTTAATTTTGAAGAATACTTTTAGGTTGCGGCAAAAGTGCACAATAAATAATAATATCTTATAAAAATTAGAACCATTTCATTTCATGACTTTTTTATTTTTAGACTACAGAAAACGCGATAAATATGATTGTTCTTACCAAAAAGTTCTTTAGAATCACTGTATATCTTATTCTTCTAAATTAAAATACGTAAATAAGGGGCGATAAAATTTTCCTCAGTCCCGGGCGCCAACGCCACTGATTGTAATCAATACAGAATTCCCAATTAGAAAATTCACGGACATAGCGCTCCGGATGGAAAACCACAAGTTAAAGTGACCATTTATATGTTGAAGGAAGATATTGTTACAGTGTGGTGGATGTAAGAAGCTTTAGGGATCCGTGCTGCATAGAGTCAGATCATTACCCGGTTTTGATGAAATTCAAGTAAAGAATAAGGAATATTAAGTTTTCTCCCGGTGTATCTAGAAGAAAGTATTATACTGCCTAGATTAAAATGGAATAAAAACGAATAGAAACACTCTTTCAAAGAAAATATAGACAGAAAACATCGCATTTTACAACAATTTTTACCTTTTTCAACCTACGACCAAATAATTGCAATATCACAAATTTTTACGCACTAGAACAACTAAAAATATTATTTGATTTCATCAACGTCTTAAAAAATCAACTTATTTTATTCTTCTTCTGGCACTACATACCGTAGTAGGTTATAACCTGCTTCAACATACTCTGTACCATAGGCTCTTTAATCATATGGATGCCCGCTCGCTGCGTATCCTCCAAATCATTATTCCCTTTTATCGATCTGGCCCTTTCTTGTAACAGCGAAAATACTCCTTTGGTAAATCTTCTTTCTTCTTTCAGCCTTTGCTCACTCATCCGGCTATCATGGTCATACAATCTCAACCTATTCGTTCTTATGGCTTCAGATAAGTCAGGTTATTGAATAGATGCTAAACTTTCCCTATTGCAATCTCCTTCACACACTCCTCCGTACAGTCTTCGCGTTAATTTTCTTTCAAACCTCTCAAGTCTTTCAGCAGCAGCTTTATTCAGAATCCAGTCCTCGATTTAACAGAATACT
The DNA here is from genome assembly GCF_000696795.3 of Halyomorpha halys. NCBI lineage: Eukaryota > Metazoa > Arthropoda > Insecta > Hemiptera > Pentatomidae > Halyomorpha > Halyomorpha halys. The sequence goes on from NW_027115547.1 coordinate 224,008, forward strand.
ACTGGACTAATATATTATGACCTTGTTACTCCTTTTCAAGGTTTTTAGTTATGCCCTGTTGACTGTTAAAACCTTTCTTTTTACTTCTTCTTCGTTTGTAACAAGTGCCATTACGGATTTGAGATATGAAAAGAGAAACACTTCCAAATGTTCACCCGCAATGACGTAGAACGGAGGGTTCTTTTTCTTATTCTTTTATTCAATCATTATCTTTGCCTCGATATTTGCTCCGATATCATCTCGGATTTATCTATATATTACATATATATACCATTGTGTTTATTAATTAAGTCATGATTGTGCCGTTTCCGATTACATTATCACTTTTCTCAATATTATCTAACACTTATTTGACTACATAGTTACCAAAGTATCGGACCTATGTCCTATACTTAATTACTATTAATTTAGAAGGTTTAAATTTCCAAAGCAAAGTAATTAAATAGGGTTTTCATGTAAATAAAAAAACAATTTTAATAAGTAAAAAATAAATTTTTATAGTAACAATGTTCTATATTCGATTTCATTATCAAAATTTAAATCTTAAAAAAACTAAACACTAAAGTCCTATGGTATCTTCAATACATGAAAGTCAATAAACGATTATGATATAGTATATAGCAACGTCTCTAACCTAATATATAGTTAGCTAAAATAAATAGAACATATTCTTAAAAAAGTAGATTCTGTAGCTCATGAGGTTTTCTTTTTGTCCGTAACAATAAAACAAGCCAAACAGATGACTTAAATTATATCTCGAACAATCGATAAATCCTTTTTGTTGTTTTAGAACACCCATCCCAGTATCCGTAGAGAAAGTAGACCATAAGGTGTCTGGAGAAAGATGCAGTCAGTGGCCGATTTACAGTTAGCAGGACTAAAATAATGTTAATCTATTTTCTTGCAGAATCGATATCATACCACTGAGTCAGGTCTCTTAGGCGAAGATAAAGCAACCCATGTCAGTCAGCACTTATAGTTCAAGGTGTCTCGGCAATTCATTGGACATTCTGATTTTTCCACCATTTAGTATTTGGAAATGGATCATTTTGGAACTATTCACTCACCTGCTGGGAAAATAATACTTGGCGATAGTAATTGTGTTTTTTACAACAACATAGTATCGATAAAAGTACAAAATTCAAAAGTATTAGTATTAATTTTAAATTATATTGTTTCCGTGAGTATAATTGTTTTACCGAACTTTTCTGCAGGTTCTCAAATCTAAAATTTTCCATATTTTTGAATTTTCAAATAATTGGGAAGTGTCACACCTCCCCTATACTCCCCCATGACGTCGTCACTAGTTTTATTTCTTTTCAGCCATTTCTGACCTCTGGCACAAATCCAGGACCTTGAGGCGTACTTCACTGCGGAACTTCGAGGAGTTATTCCGCATTTGTTCCTATCTATTCAATTAATTCTTAGTATTTTAAAAAACACTACGTCATACATGCCTAATGTTCGTGACAATATTCAAGTTATGTTTATAAATGTTTTCTTCATAAATTGACCATTTTTCCTAAAATTAAAAAACAACTCGTAATTGCCAAATATTTATCAAAATGCCGTTAAAATCGTTCGTTCTGCAAGAATAGAGAAATAAATTCAATGGTCTTTGAATTCACCTCTCAAGAGAATGGTTAGTCCCAGTGGTCTTTTTTTTTTTCAATCCACACCGAAGGTGATGTTTTCCTAGTTATCTACAGGTGACCAACCTGTTCTAACCATGGTTGGGGGTCAAGTTCTTTATTTTGTGGGTGGTCAATAAAATAAGTCAACGCCACAGGCCGGATTCGAACCGGTACCACCCGCTGATCTCAGAACGATAAACCTAGGCCTAACCATCTGAGCTACGGACAGCCCAATCATGTTTAGAACAGGCTTCTATGTTTAGAACACGGCCCAACTATAGCCTCCTTAAAAATGGTGGATAACCAAAAACATTCAGAAGTGCCATGTGAAATAAAAATGTAGTAAAACACTGTTCATATTAAAACAATTAAACTTTATTTAATTGTAATGAAAACAATAAACAAAAAATACAAACGGATGTGCCGATCTCCAATAGTTTATTTATCTCATAAACATTTTATTTAAAATATTTGGCAGTTTTGAATCCAGTAATGTTTTCGTAATATATTTATCGGGTCTTTATTTATTTGACTTTAATGAAACTTTGGAAATCATATCCTAACTAAATAGTTTTTTTTTTATAATCTATTCATCTTCTCCATTTTTTTTTGTTTTACTCTGTGAGACTAAACATTCACGTATGAGCTGAAATGTAAGCGAATTAAATTTTCTTGAAGACCAAATATTTTTAACAATATTTCACAACAAAATTTTTTATTTTTTTAATTTATTTATTGTTAGATATTACAATCTGCCACACAGTTGTGGGCAATAGGTAATGGTGATGAATGATCACATTCATACTAAAATAAAATAAAATAAGAATACAAATAAATAAATGAATGAAAAAAAAAATCTCTCTTAAAATATATAATAACAGAAGGATAAACAAAATGAACATAATCAAACTATGTGTATGAAATAAATAAAATAATATAATCTCTAGTCACATTTAAACTCTTATATACAATATTTACCCAATCGATCTGAGGATCCCTGAGCCCAAAAGCTCCCAGTTCAAAAGATCCCAGCGCATCCCTCTCGCCGCATCACTGGTAGTGAGCCAGTGGCGGCTGAGGAAGTGCGCTAAAGCCGCAAACACTCAACTTGAATGGAGAATCTGACCATTGTTAGAACTTGAATTGCCCATTTTTATTTTGCAATAAGTCTTTTGGTTACTGCCGTTTTAACCTTCGTGGGCTGTAGCCCACGAAGGTTAAGGCTGTAGGGATGGGTGGAACTAGATAAGGTTTAACCAAAGGATTAGGATGGTTGGAAAGGTTTATATGGAATTTTGAGAATTTGGTTAGAATGAGGTCAAGGACAAAATATGAATGGGGCAGTGTTCTGTTGGAAACGTAATAGGGTGCATTAACTATGGTTCTAAGGATTTTGAGTTGAAAGTATTGGATATGTATTGGGATTGATGGGAATGTCAACAGTGAAGAGGATATTTAGGACAGGATCCAAGGCACTGCCTTGGGGAACTCCTGACTCGATGGGGTAGATATTTGAGTACTCGGAATCACTGCGGAACTCGAAAGGAACGATTTGAGAGGTAGGAGCGGAGGGTACGGTATAAGGTTTGCGGTAATATAGACTTGAGCTAGAAAAGCAATCCGGCATGCCATCCTGGTCAAAAGCTTGCGCTTTCACAAAAATAGACCATTATGAAATGATTTCTATTTTGGGGGAAAAAGTTAAGTTCATGAAAGACGTTTTCTTAAAGGCCAGACAAAGAGCTCTTTTTGGTCACACATTGTAGAAAATTTCATCGACTTGTATGATTGTTATAAAATAATCATAAGTTTTTTTAAAGAGCGGATATTTCGCTTAAAATAAAAACATCGTTCTAGTTTCTACAAATGCAAAACTTGTGAGTAACAAATACCAATATTGGTAATTATTTAGAATAAAAATGTAATTGCGAAACATAAAAAAAAAATGCATGTTGTTGAACTGTGTTGTTAGTTACATGTCATGTCAATAGATATTATTGCATTATTTGTAACGAGCCATATTTTTAATTGTGAAATCTCAATTTTACAAAAAATTATTTTAATATATTTTATTATTTAATATATTAATCTTTCTCTCGGTAGCCTAGTATAAACATCAAATCGGTTGACTTCATAGACGGTGTAAACACATTAGCAGGGGGAACCCATCATACGAGCCCTCGTGGGGCTTTCATTGTTGGTTGAGGCAGCACGGCAGGGAAATGTATTGAAAAAAAAAGTTCTCTAACAAGCTTTCTCGCATTATAATTGGATATTCGAATTTATAATTCAACGAAATATAAATCGGAAATGAAATCAATGTGTTTGAAGGTAGCTAATTGTTTATTGGAATTCCAATTACCCTGCTGTTACAAAGCAAATGAATTATTTCTGGTTATAATAGGAAATCATTAATTTACATGCTTCAAAAATTTCAATTTGATACTGAAATACTTTAATTGGATGTAATGAAATGAATTCTTTTTTAATCAAGGAGAATAATTTTTATTTTGCCAATAAAAAAATAATATGGATTCTACGATCCTTAGATATCACAAAATCATTTTCTATTTTCTATTCCTATACTCCATCGGAACAATATTTTCTTGGTATTTAGCAAATTTATAGTTTAAATGATTTATATCAAACTTCAGCTATCATAAATCCTCACCATTCAAAGAGTATGAATAAAGGGAAATTGATAAATTAAAGATGTTTCAATTAATTAATAATAAATTTTTCATTCTTAATCATAAAATAATAAATTCATCAACTCATAAATTCATTTTATTATTAAATACAGAAAATTTATCATTGCTGTTTAATTTGGAACCTTCGTTAAAAAAAAGAGATTGTTAACAAAAAAAAATTTTAAGTCTATTTAGTACATTACATTCGTCATACACTGACTCAGAGGTGTGAGGCGTTGATAGCTTTTTACTTTATTAAATGAGCTAAATGTATTATTGCGATAGCAAGTCTGTGAGTAGAACTAATTTATATTTTCATCGTAGTAGGGCAAGTAGAAGTGATAACAGCATCTAGTCTAGCCAGAGCATCGCCAACATAAAATTAATAAAATATAGAACATAAAATTATAAAAAGTAATTGGATTTTAGAAACAGTTTAAGCACAATAAGAAATTTAATTGGATAATTAACCGCATAAATTTAAATAATAAAAGAACTACATTTTACTTTTTTATATTTTAATTTCTTTTGTTATTGTGTGTTTGTAATTTGTTTGAAAGTAATTGTTTTATTTTTCTTCGTTTTGTTTTATATATTAGCAATTTTTATTTATTAAATAGCAACATTTTTTATATATTTTTAGCTATTATTGTATATGGGTAGAGCCACCATTCATAGGACATTTTGTCTGTAAGCTGACTTATTATAAATAAAATTTTATAATAATTTCAGGGAGATTTGAAATAAAAATATCACAACCATGACAAAAAAAGGTTATTAATCCAATTGGTAATATAACAATAATAAAATGTAGACAACTTTTTTTACATTGATGTTTTTCTGATTCACTTAATCTAAAAATTAAGTGAGATTTCTAATATTTTCGTTTAATCGGATACCATTCAATCTATCTGACAATGATAATTCAGGACATAAAAAAAAGAAATTTCATTGTATTACACATCAAATTCATGTAATCAGGCAGTTATTTCTTTTACTTTTTTTTTCTACACAATACAGAATTAAACTGAATTCTGAGTCTGAGTCTGAAGAATTAAATAATGGAAAAAGGACGAGGATATTTATTTATAGCCTCATTAATAAAACTATCATGCAATCTTAATACTGCAGCAATACAGATGACTTAATCATCCCAATACAGGTAACTGAAGTATTAGCAATCGTCTTTGAAGCAGTACGTCTTATTGATGAAACCTTTCCAAGCACCTGCTGATTTAAATTATTTTCCTTGAAGAAAATGCAACAGCTGCAAGTAATTCCTGTGTTAATGGTAATAGTTTCTAGCACCATTATAAGCATAAGAATAGACTCCTAGAATACGGAAAAATAGTTTTTATGGAGGGGTTAAGTACTTTTACACTATTTGTTGGATTACTGACTTAATTTGATGACTTCTAAAAAGTATTAGAGAATTAATTTAATTATTCAACAATTCAATATTAGAATATATTCAACACTATATTATATGGTGTTTAAATAATAATCATTAATTTTTAACAGTAATCATTAGTATTAAATTAGTTATATAATGTAGGTAATTTAACACCCTTAATCACTAAATCTTTACAACGACTGCGTCATAGCATAATACAAAATTTACTAAATATTGTAAATGGCGTCTAATGAAATATGCAAATAATGATATTAATGATATATACACATAATGATATTAAATAATTAAACAGTATGGAAAAGTTAAAATATGAAACAAGTGAATATAAATGATTGATATAACAATTTTAATTGTCTAATAAAACAGTCAATCTGGTTATAATATTATAAATTTAATCAATCATAGTCTCTCGATAACCTATTATCGTTCATTATACAATTTTTATTTATTTCATAAACATAGAATTATATCTATATGATACGCTATATGTGGCGTGGTGATACACAAGGGGATTAATGTTGTCATATTTAATTGGTTTAACAAATTCCACATTATTTAGTGATGTCTGTAAGGTGGTGGAGGATTAATCAAAACGTACTAATTCCTATTTACTTTTACAATCAAAGCTAGGGTTGATATTCAAATGGCCTAAATCTTATAATAAAATGACTGCACAGTATTTTACTAAATGAATACTATCACTTTAAAACAACGATTCGATTATAAAATCATCAGGTAAACTAAAAATAAAAAAGACTAAGTTCAGTAAAAAAAAAAACAACATAAATCACCAAGCCTTCATATTAGAAACAAATACATTCAATGAAAAATATACTTTTATTATTTGTATTATTATTTTCACCATCAAAAGCTTTAATGTATATGTCAACTCAGCTCAAATACACCAGAGAAACAGAATCAAAATACTTTTTAGTGATTGTTATACAAAATACAATTTAAAAAAATGACATTACATTAATTTCTTACATAATCGATTATCATAAAATTAATCAATGTATCCAGAGCTGATAAAGAGCTTTCAATAGCAATAAATTAGAAAGTTTTCATTCTGTAACATCTTTTTTATTTACAGTGAACCAGGTATTGATTTCAAGTTCCTTACACCCACCACGTTCTAAGAAGCACAAACCAAGCTACTTTCCAGTTAATAGCTAAAACAGAATACGAAGTTTTGGATTCAGAAAGTTAGGCTGCAAGGATCAGTGACTAAATACTGATCAAATATTTCATTTTACATCTGAACATACTAGGATTATAAAAAGTAAAATGGAAAAATAGATATGATAAGGCATATGTTTTAAATTCCTGAACAAATTATGGAAATCGAAATGGGTTTAGCGTTAAAAGAGATTTTTGGGCCACAGCCTGGAAATTCACAAGACGCACTATGCATTATGCCCAGATTACGCTGGACTTCACGTATGTATATTTTGGGCGTGTAAACACTGTGTAGGTTGGTAGACCAATGAGGAATAGAATAAAAAATTCAAATCAAGATAAATTAAAAGTTATTTGGTGAAATAAATTAATAAAATTTAATGACTATTATTACAAAAAAAGGAACTAAATGAATAATATAATATGAATTTAGCAGAGGTGTAATAC
>NW_027115547.1:235036-237259 GCF_000696795.3 Halyomorpha halys
AATATTATTCACTGGGACTAAAAAAAATATCTGAACCACATTTAGTCCACCTTTTTGTAACATAAAATTATTATGCCCAAATAAGAATAAAAATATACAATTTTCAAAAATATTTCTTTAATAAAATATTAATTTATGTATTATACATATAAAAGCCCCCATAAAAATTATCTCAGTAAATAAACAGCTGGGAATAAGTAGAATTTCAAATAAACTCTCACAAATACTTTCAGGAGTTGTATGTTAGAAAATAGATTTTAATATATTAAAAAATTTCGAAAATGGCTAAGAGCAAAAGCCGAAACGTTACGAAAACGTGAAATTTATATAGATATAGAATAAAACTGTGATACATTTTTGTTATAACTATCTAATTGTATATTAAAAAAAAGTGTGCTAAATGTGAATAAGTTGTTAATTTTTCTAAAGATGAAGTTTAAACTTAAAGATACGAGAAATTCTTAAACTTAAGATATATAAAAATGAGCTAAAGATTAAATAAACAGGAAATTTTAGAATAGTGGCACTATTAATCATAGGTAAAACCAAAATTTCTGAATGCTTTTAGTTGTAGAATACAGGAATGTCAGTTAAAATAAATGAAAAAAAATATCAGTATTTTATTTCTTCATTCATTTAGTAAGCAGGATATAGATAGCTTAACTCTTATTGTAACTTTTAATCAACAATCAGGAACGTCAATAAAAATCCATCGCACTATTACAACACCTTGCAATAGTGCGATAGATTTTTGTTTTAAATTTTTTCTTATGTTCTAATACTCATAGATTACTGCTACTGCAGACGTTTAACTAAAGTTTACTTTTTTTTTTTTTTTTTACAAAAAAATATAATTTTAATCTTGAATAATTATGGATTAATTAATTTTGTATCACTAAACAGATGCCAAAATAATCAATTAATTTCACAAAAAAAATCTTAATTTGAGAGATTGTTAACTAATAAATACAATTTAAAAATTATAGTTGATATGTACAATTTTAATAAACAGTGGACTGTTAATTTCAGCTGAAAAGCAATCAAAGTTAGAAGTTAAAAGAAACTAAATTTTAAATTTAGAAACTAGCAGATAGAAGCTTAAAAAGATTTTCTAGCTAGGATAAAAACATTTATAAGCAAGGTACTGCTAATTTAGCAGTAAAAAATAACTTTAAATAATTTAAACATTCAGTATTTAATACAATGGTTCTTAGGTTATATTTATATTATAAGTTATAATTATATAAAAAAATAATTGTTATTTTCAATATATCAATTTTTTATAATCTCCTTAAAAGAAATAGTGAGAAGTGGAGTGGCTCATTGAGTCACTGTGCTACCAACTGCAAGGACTCATGTGTCATCGGCATACGTGGTGAGGATAGTGTTAGGATTGATTGGAATGTCAGCAGTATAGACGGTGCAGAGGATGGGACCAAGAATTCAGTGTGACCTTGAGGATTCAGTGTAGAAATTGAAATATATATTGGTATATATAGTTAAGTAAATAACATAAATTTTCTGGAATAGGGATTAGGAAAAAAAAACGCCAATCATTATCGATTAGTAGTATCTGGACAAAAGACCGTATAAAAGACATACCAGAACTTAAATATAAAAGAATACATTGAATTCCTGCACTTGAATGTGGCTCACGGAAGTGAGGCTTAAATTGTTGGATACTTGCAACAATGGTTGTCAAGCGGTATTCATCGCTGCTTGGCCTGAACGATTCCTGGAAGGTATTTCATACAATTTCGGGTAGGGCCTCTTTTTTCAGCAAAACAAATTAAAAAGAACTTTTGTATATTATTTTTATAAAAAAAATTAATTGAAAAACAGAACAATACCGACACGAACTGATGATATTGCCCCAACATACTTGAGATTCATTGTAGTTGCAACATCAAGAACATAAAAATAACCAAATACTATAAACAGACAATAAGCCAATATATTTTAGTTTTTACGTGAATGTAACAATCAAAATCACGAAAACTGCACTACTTAACTTTACATTTTTTCTTCCTTCAATTTTTTTTTTCACGTTGACACATTCTGAAGAAAAACAAAGTATAAATCTACCTCTATTACCACATTTCTACTTATCAAATCGTTTAATGAAATAAATAAAATTATAGATAAATATTAAAAGTTGTTTTAATGTTTGTTAAAAGTCAAGTTTGATAGTACAAAAAAGGCAAGATATAACACTAAACTATA
>NW_027115547.1:237309-238036 GCF_000696795.3 Halyomorpha halys
TCGCCTGTTCTTACATTTACTTGTTTTAAGTTTAACATTAATAAAGAGGTTACATTACATTTATAGGAAATATAATAGTACATGATTTAAAGCAAGCAAAGATTAAAATAAATGGTAAAGCAAAATATAAGGAAAGATAGAGAGGTGAATTAGGAATTTAACAATTACAAATTAAATAGATTAAAGTATAAATTAAGAGTGGCCTTAACAGAGAGGAATTCGAAAAATTTCGAGAAGCTTTTAAATTGTGTTGAACTTCTAATTGACATAGCACACTCATCTGTCCAATTTGAAAAGAGGACAATGTTGTTAAAACTGAATCGAACGAGAAGTGTGTAATACAAATGAAACAATTATGATTTATGTAATTAATAATGGATACGTGCTAATAAATATTTTAAGAATAATAAATATTCATATACTTCGTTTATGCGGAGAAAAGGATTGATTTTTCTTCAATTTCAAATATTTTTAAAAGAATAAATTACGGTTATTACTGACCGACATTAATTATTGTAATAAAACTTAAACAAGATAACTAGAACAACAATAATATAACTAGAAACAAGACCCTAGATAAACAGATCTAATAAAAACAATAATAATAATAATAAGGAAGGCCTTACGAACCTGAAGGTTTCATGCCGATACCACCAATTGCTTTCTACATACGTCCAGTGATGTCCGGCGAAACCCAAATCTACCAGGTCAGTCTTGACGCAAACCT
>NW_027115547.1:238786-240904 GCF_000696795.3 Halyomorpha halys
GCTATGTACTGAGATTTAGTCGGGATGCCAGGATAATCGCTGAAGGCAATTATCCAAAATAAATTAATTGATTAATTTATATTGAGTCCTGCAAAACTATTATTATAACTGGATTCTTCTAGAGGCAGTTATAATAAAATATGTGGGTTTACCAGTTACCAATAAAATACCTTTATTTTTATAAAATATCGTTATCATTAATTATATAATATAATAAGGGGTGGTATTCTGTAATATGATAATAATTACATAAAGGATATTAACTACATAAAGGAACTAAGTATTTATTTACAATATATTGATAAATGATGTTATTAAAATGATTCAGATAAATGGTTGCCATCAAATATGATTATTACATTATTACTTATTTCCTAATATATACTTATAGCTGCTGATTTGAGTAATTCATGTGGTGAGGTATAGTAACTAGGACCTCTTCAGGTCAAAATGCATCTTGCCCTCTTTATAGTCTTCTTACTTCTGTCCCTCTCCAATTTCCGTGTCTGTCATCAGTCCGTTCTCTTTACTACTGCCCCCACTTGTTTCAAAAAGGGGCGTCGCCTTTTGGGAATCTCATTTCCTCATTGGCTATCATCAGCCACACCCAAGAAAAATACGTTACAAGAGGTGGTACATTCAGAAAGATGTTTGGCTATGTGACCAATGTAAAACCGCCTTCTGCCGACCCAGACAGACCGCTGGAAACAGGTCAGGCTATATACTATAGTGTCCGATATATCAACGGCCGACAAGTTTTAATGCATAGAAGTAACTTTAATCCAGAGAATTAGTATAACGAATAACATTCAAGTTAAACTAGGTGAGTCTAAGTCTTAGGGCTAAATGGGTCTTAATTAACATAATTCATTATCAAAGAACTTCATATAAATAAGATTCAAACAAACTAACATCCTGATATAAACACGCCGACACCAATTTTCCTTTTTACTTCCTATAGAAGGCTTTTCTAAGGGTTATAGCACAATAACCAAATTTAATTATCTTTAATACTTCTCTGAACAATCAAAATATTTAATTTCTTTCATTTTAAAAGTTATACGAATACTTGTCCAAAATGGTTATCATATGGTCTGCAAATTTATAGTATCATTTTCATCAAATTTATAAACAATCCCTAGTTAGCCTGATAGTAGCAAATAAACGACAGGTAAGGATTGTTAATTACGTTTTAGTGTTAATTATGTTTTAGTGTAATTAAATACACACAGTTATATATTATCACACATTAATCAGTTCAAAAAAACATATATTTATATAACCGTTTTTTTTTTTTTTTGTGGATACTAATCCTCATCTCTTCCATTGTCCAATGAATCAGTCAAACTTCTCAGCCTCAGGTCTATCATTATTTAAACAATCGCTGAACTTCCTCTTAACCCCATTAATTGTACTTATCATATGTACGATTATTTCCAAGGAATCGATTAGTCATTTATACTCAAGATATTCAGAATTTTCTAAAGATATTAAGTGAGTGAACTTACTTGTTTCACACATTTATATTTTTCTCGATGGGAATATATGTTTTATAAATTAAAATATGACATTTTCCTAATTCCTGTTTATTACACCTTTACTCCATTTTTCATATAATGACTTTATTTCCGGTTTCAATGCCTCGGGGATATGGATGAATAATGGGTCATAGCCCAATTTTCAGAAAAATATAATTTTACTATAGGCTAGAAAAGAGAGGCTCAACCAAACCTAAATGATAAATGATATTTATTTTTCAGCGAATAACAAACTACAAATCTCTACAACTCAATGTAAAGAAGCAAAAGTAACTAGCGATTTCGGTGCAAAATTTATTTTTTTAAGAAAATGGGTATTTTATCGGGAGCTTCTCAAATTATCTGCCGGATTAGAAAGGTTTTATAATAATTCAGAACGATAATAGTTTACTATTACTTAATATATAAAAGATAAACAGTATTTATTATAAATAACTTCTATTTTGGTTGTTTGTTATTTTAGTGGGATTCATTTTTTACTATTAAATATTATTCACTGGGACTAAAAAAAATATCTGAACCACATTTAGTCCACCTTTTTGTAACATAAAATTATTATGCCCAAATAAGAATAAAAATA
>NW_027115547.1:243424-272138 GCF_000696795.3 Halyomorpha halys
GAAGGTTTCATGCCGATACCACCAATTGCTTTCTACATACGTCCAGTGATGTCCGGCGAAACCCAAATCTACCAGGTCAGTCTTGACGCAAACCTTACAGACCAACTTCGGTCTACATAAATAAACATTAGCTTAACTAATAGGAAATTATTTGTTTTCTGTCGAAATTGTGAATAAAAACCAATTACTTACCTAAATCTAGCAACACCTAAGAGCGATAGTTGTAATCAATAATTATAACAACGTCGATTTAGGCCATAAACTTTTATTATTCGAGCTAGTTTGGTTAATTTGAAACTCTTATAAATAATTCAATAACAAATTGGCTTTAGGAAACTACATTATATCCAATCGATGGCAGAAATTACGGAACCCTAACCAATCCAAAGTTCCCGTTCCTTGTATTTAATGTTTCTTGCTCAATATTTCAAACAAATTACATCAGCTTCTGTCGAGCCAAAATACTTGAAAATGCGGATTGTAAAGGATCAGCAATTCACAATTTTTACTCTATTTACCCTGCAGATTTTTTTTTTTTAAATTTTTGACACAATTGGTAAATATTTCAATAGTACTAGTGGTTCACATTTAGCAGACTAACAGCAGGCAGCCATTTATGCGCTAGGTAGCTATGTGACCCGTTTTAAGTTGGTGGAAGAGTGTAAGGTAAACTTAAACTCTCTATCATTGACCAACAAGGTGCGGGTAGAATGGGTTTCTGGACACAAAGGAATTAAAGATAATGAGCGAGCGAACAATCTAGCTAAGAAAATATCTGGAACTGCTCCTTTTACAAATGACCCCATATGTCGGATTAGTCTCAGCAGGCATATCAAAATTATTGCTGATGAAAAGGCTCGGTTACTCTGGAGAAATACCAGAAGAATGGAACAATCAAAAATATTCCTAAAGGGATCCTGCCCGAAAATAAGTAACACTCTTCTTAATATGGATAGGAGTAATTTAAGATGGGTGACAGGTCTATACACGGGATACTGTCAGTTGAATAAGCATCTATATAAAATTAGATTGATAAAATCCCCATTATGCAGGTTCTGCAGAAAGGATGATGAGACTGTCTACTACATCATTTGTAGGTTTGATGCAGTAGCAAGAACACGATTCCTTATCTTTTGTAAGGATCGTATCTTGCACCCCAAACTTTGCGAGAGAGTGGATCCTTCCACAATATCCAGATTCACTAAGGCAATTGGCCTGTTCTGAGCAGAAAAGGGACAGCGTAAAATAGGCCCTCTGTGGCCGAGGCGCACTTTGCCGGAGGAAAAAAACAGAGGGATAGTGGGACTTCACCAATAGATAGTTCTTAAATCCCTGAAGGGTTCTAGCTTAATAATTCTGTAAAAAGAGTTGCTGTTTTTTTCTAAGCTGACGGTTGTATCCGGAGATGATTTGGTCAGAATTAGTTTTCCCCTTAGTTAAGAGTACTCTCCTTATGGATGTTAGATGCACCCTAGATCAGTCTTTAAACGAAAGTAAAAAAAAAAATACACATATTTTTCCAAACTTCAATTATTGTTTTTCTTAGGCAAATAGTCATTCCATCTGAAATAAACCAAAGCTCCTAATACCAATCTGTGGTAAAAGAGGGATTTACTAATAAGAAGAAGAATTATGACTTACATTACTGATAATAATAATAGTATAATAATATAGGATCCTACCAGTTGAACAATTAAATGTCACATTTCTAATACGACAATAAAGTCCCTATATTGGATAAAAAACATTAAAGAAACAATAAACAACCCATAATGCACCATGACTATTGCAGATGCGGAACCTGAAATTCATAGAAATAAAATAAGCGTAAAAAAAATAAATAAATAAAACGAATTCATTATAACGCTATATATTTTATTTAATATCGTGATTCACCTAATGAAGACAATAATCCTCTTGTTGCGAGGAATTTACACCAACAAAAACTGTAAAGGAAATTACGGGTGACCAAGTCTGATTCGAACCGAAACATTATAGATCCTAATATTCCTAACTATAAAGAATGTAATACACAGTTATTCCAAAAATAAGTAATTCAAATATATTTTTTAGAAAGCGCCCCATGCTCCCTCTATCTATATCAGCCGATGTACCACTGGCTTGAATTTAAACCAGTTTAAACGGAATTCTAAACCTTTTAAACACTAAATAAACCCTATCAATTAAAATTTTATCAAACCTTATCATTAATGTGACGATGAGATATTATTTGAATAAAGTGATATTGAAACCTCTTCATACGATTCGTAAATTTGTGGTTAAGTTTAAACTTTGGTTTTGGTAATTACATTGTCCTGATTTATGATTGAATATTTAACCTGATTCTTTAAGTTTAACTTTTATGATTATTCCTTCTTTAAAGGTATGGTATTAATCTGGAGTCTTGTAGCAGCCGAGACTGCTTTACGAAATTCGGAAATTCCTACATTCTTTAGCATTATCCATTCCTATTTCACCGACGGATTATTCAAAGTAAATTACAATAGTTGATATTAATCCCTTTTTCCTTAATCCGCTGGTGTATTTCAGGGTAGTATCCTTGGTGCTATCCTTTAAACAGTTTATACGCTGACATCTCAGTCAATGCCAATAGTGCAGATTACAAATGTGTGCTTTTAGTAAATAATGAATGACATATCCATTATATTCAAAACCGTTCGATCTCACATAAAAACCCTTGAAGAATGGTGCCACAACTAGATAATTAAAATAAATTCCAATGAATCTCACCAAATCACCTTTACCCTTCGTCGTAAACCTACGACTTTCTCTCCTTCAATATCCTTTAACAATATACCACATATCCCTGTTGAACTGGAAATCTTGACTACATCTGGACAAACTTGGAATCCCCAAACAAGACTGAAAAAATGGGAAACCGCTCGTCAATTTCAACTAATACAACAGTTATTAGATGAACGTTTAAATCTTTCGATTAATTACAAAAGACTCTTCTACTTCACCATAACAAGGCTTATTTGGACAACGGAGTTGAGCTTTGTGGCTCAACTAAACCACTGAATTACTCTATGACCTAAACCGAACCGCCCAAACCCACTAGTGTCTAACCTTGCTTCCTCTTCTATTCCTGACAATCCACCAAGATGCCTGAGAATGAAATGGCCTCGAGTGGGTGAGTACCTATGAGTAGTGTTTCCACAAGTCTGTATCATGTCATAATGACTAAAATCACATTTTCTAGAAGCATTTTTAAGTAATACAATTGGAAATGCCAATAAATAAAAAGAAAAAAAATGTACGGTTTGATGACTATGAATGTATTAATACATCAAAAGCTAAAATTAAATTGATCATTAAAATGATTTCATAAGAACTATGACGTAATACCAACCTCAGGTAACTTTATTTGATCAAGTCCTTATCGATCTATCATTAAAGTTATAAAATAATGGCTATTGACCTGAAATACAACGCGCAGAGATTTCTGATAATATTATGTCCAATTTAAATAAAATATTATACCAAACATTATCTCTCGAAGATATAAAATCGATTTAAAACAAAGCGATAGACGATAGGCGAATCCACTATCTTAGTGATATTGGGTTGGAATAATCATTCTGTTATATAAGGATCCTTATAGTTTCAATATTTATGGTATATTTTTATCAGTAAGTAAATTTATTTATTTTTAATATTCAATACACAACCTCTCATAAAACTTCAACTAAAAAAATTAACAATACGATTGCTCAACTTAAACCTAATGTAAAAAAGTGAATGAATGAAAATAGATTCGTACAGGAGCTAGTGATGAAGATTGGATTCATTATTCCAGTATCTTATCTTTAAGAAGAGAATATGTTAATTTGTGTCAAAGGTAAGAACTTTTTTTCTATACTTGAATAGTTCAGAGAAATATTAGTTAAAGCCTTTTTAGAGGGAGCTCTTTAAAAAAAACATCTTGTATATACCAGTGATTCCCAAAGTGTGCACTGCGAGATATTCAATTAAACAATTCAGAAATTTTCTTGGCATTTTCAATTCTCGAATTTTTGTGCTAACAATCGTGCATGCTGACAAAACTCCAATAATTTAGCAACTTTCGAATCTTTGAAGGGGATTACCCTTTCTCAATATGGATCAGAAATAGTTTAATTAGATATTTTATATTATCCCAAGGAAAATAATAATTAATTTAATTAATTAATTTTTCGCTGTTAAATGGATAATCGCTTTTAAAAAGGAAAGTTTTCCAATTTTACAAGAAAATCAAAAAATTAGGAAAAAATCTGATATATTAAGAGCGCCGCAAAAAAAAAAAATCCGTTTATTTAAGGAGCCGCTTACCAAAAAAGATTGGGAACATCTGCTATATACAAGGGGTATTCATGATGTTGTGTTAAATGTAAAATGTTTTACCATGTTAAATGTTATAACTATAGGATTGTGAGCAGCCCTATTTGAAGTCATGTTAAACGTTAAATGCATAAGAGCCCCTAGCGGATTTTCTCAGCAACTTGTTTTATAAGCCTTTATGTTTATAACCTTCCTTCCAGAGCCTCATGTTATTGTTTACTTCAGTTTTGATTTAAGTAATTTATTACAACATGCCTAGTTATTACAATCTGTTCCTTATTACCTCTTCTGTTTTTTTTCTTAAATGTATCATTAAAATTATCCATTCTGGTTTAATAACAGGGATATGAATACCACAAACACACGGAAGAACTGAGCTGTCACAACAAAAATGGCGGCGATCTCAACTGGTCTATTGTGTGACGTCATTCTCCATTTAACACACCTAGTAACAGACTGTCAGCCATGTTACATGTTATTTCGTTTTACCACGGTAAAAGAAGGCAATTTTTTTAGATTTAACATGAGTTTTTCCATTTAACATGTTAAACCAAAGATCATGAATACCCCTACAAAATATACTGCAGGTGAAATGTTTCTGACATTGGACAATTATTCTGAAACGTCAAATTTTTACTAAAGGGAAAAGAAGACTGATAGTATTATTTTTAGGCTTCCCGTTTTCTTGAATATTCATTATTAGTGGTTCTACAAACCAACACTTGACCACCTTCAAAAGCTACCGGCAACAGTTCTGGATTTGGCGGACACTATCATGTCCTTAAACAGTACATAATCATTCCTAATATTAAGCAGTCTTAAAATCCTATTTCCAGGAATGATTTGCATGTATTTTGTCTTCAGCTCGTGAGAGCTTCTTTGCAGCCTTTTCTGAAACTAAAAAGAATTGTTTTAACGGAACATTGATCTGGCCTCGAGATCGAAGTCATCTGCATAAAAAGTTTGACTGAGCTCTGACAGACAGTCCTGTTATTGTGAAACTCTAAAGATCTTACTTATTTTTCACCTACTTGGTTGAAGGGAAGATAGGAAAAGCTCTCAATGATAATTACCCGTGTCTCAGCAAATAAGGTTCACTTTCAAACAATATGTTTTTGGTCATATATTCAGAACAGTCACTAGATTCATAATGAAATCGTAATAACTGCAATATACTGCCATAATAATGATAGTCCGGAATCATGGGCCGAAAAATGTAGTCTATTTTAAACAACGTCTCATTATTTCAATAAAGACTAGAGAAAAATATTAAATAATTTATTTATTAGGATTTTCCTGATATTTTTCTTTATCCTCCTGTTACTCTCTGTTAAAAATAGATCAAAAACATTTGTTTTAGTGTACTTCTTTGCGAAGAATAAAAGTAAGTTTAATCATAGTTGTTCAAATTCTACCTGTGACTAAGAAACAATCAACAATTTTATTTATCAATCTTTTTACTAAGAAATATTTCTGAAAATGTGACAGTAGATAATTTTACCCCAGATATTGCACCCTTTAGTCTCGCAATGTTTTTATTTATTATCCCATTCATCAAATCAATTAAAAATACATTCATATAATTTTTAAAAAATCTATAATTTTGGTATTGATTTATATTGAGTAAAAGTCACAGTTTTGATGTATGTTTTTATTTTACTCTTCTTTTATATTAAGAGAAAATTTATATTAACTTTTAAAGAGAAACATTCAAATTTAAAAAAAAAAAATTATTTTTTATTTTGAACTACGTAAAATTTTTTTTTCTATTTTTCATATACGATTTCAACATTAAATTCCACAATATATTGATTTGCGAGTGTCTATAATTAATTGTAGAAAGTTGGACAAAGTCTCCTAACTCAATTATAAACTCAGCTTCACTTTTTGAAAAAAATAAATAAATAAATTAGTGAACATCAGCACAATTTATACTAGAAGCCTTTTGTTTCATTTATAATCTAAGAAACCTAGGTCTGAATTTCAGACTTTTCTGATTCTAGTAAGTGGGTTAAAAATGTAGAATATAAAAAAAAATCCTAAAAAATGTTTCTTTTAATATTTTTTATTTATCTGAAGAGTTTCTTTATTATTTATACGATCAAACTTTCAACACATAAGATTTATCAATAATATCAAAATTAATCATCAATAATATCAAACATGAAGTGTAGAATGAAAATCCATAAACAAATAGCTAATTATAAAATTACGTCCGATTCCAAAACAGAATGCTATAAACCTTCATTGAGATCACCAGTCTTTAGACTTTACCCTTGAATTTATGGCTGATTTTCAAAATCGTGTGGCATCTAATTTTTTCGTCCTACTTGGCTTAGTTTACAGTGTTATTAATCTGCTAAAAGATGATTTTTTAGAAATTGAAAACAATATTACTTATTGCCCATAAATATGGCAGATTACAATATTTATTAGAAAAATGATTTAATATTTTAAATAGAAACAAGAAAATTGTGTTTATCATTTCCATACTTTATATAAGATAACACATAATAAATTACATTAAAAAAAAAAAAATCTGTCTCATTTCATAATTGAACATTTATCATATAAAAATCAAAATATATTAAACAATTTAACAATTATTTTTATTTCACAAAACTTTCCTTAATATTTTTTTAATACTTACGTATTAGACATGCCGAACTATTTTTCTATTTTACTCTAGCCTATTATTATATAGCCAACTGCTTCAATTGGGTCACAACTGCCCACTTTTACTCGCTACGCTCCCTCATAAGGGATAGACAAACTGCTGACAGATCCTTTTCAGTTATATTCGGGACTAAATTCTCATAAATACGACTTGTTTCATGTTGTAAGATACAATCTTTAACAACAAGAGCTTCAAATATAAAATTTTAAAAACATAACAAGGTAATAATTTAAAACTTTAGAAGAAAAAAGAGGATATTAACTTTTTCATAATGTTCAAAAGGACATAGTTTACATTGAAATTGCATATTCTTCATCCTTCATGCATATCATTCAACAGCTATTTTAGGCCGTTTAAGATCGTTCTTTCCTTTAACGCCGTTTTCGCCATCTAAAAATCAATCAGAAACTATTATATTATTCGAGTTACCGCCTTTTTCTGTCGTGTTCTTGAAATGAAACATGATTTGGTCAGTTGAATCCAACTTTTTATATTTACTGACAGTGAAAACAACGCTTTTATAAATTTTATTTTCTGTGCTTATTGCTTGAAATCGGGCATTTTTAATAGAAAATTTCATTCTAAATCCAATTTCATCAGTCCTTTTCCGATATTTACAGCAGTTTTTGCGTTATTAAAATTTTTTTTTACTAACATCGTTTTTCTGCTTATTAAAAAACCTTTAGCTTCACGTACGTGTACCGAGTACAATAAGTTGATACAAGGAGTTTTTAGGGAGTTCTAACTAAATGGTTATGACTAGTTATGTTGCGGCTGTTAGCTAAATGGATTAACCGAGTTTTGCAGCACTATAGAATTTTCGAAGCATTATTTTATAGATTTAGATATAGTCAGACATAGTTTTATATTAGTTTATCTCGAGGAATGCGTAGAGGTTTATTCAGACGATAAAATGGCGCTGAGATTTCTAATTTCAAATTTGTTGTTTGGTTTTTGGAAGTAAATAGTTTTGCGATTGGACAACGCATGTGAACATATTATTCAAGCTTTGCCTTTTTTCAACATCTGTCTTTAGAAACAATATGCACAAAGTATGAAAAAACTAAATATGTATATCTTTACATAGTTTATCGGAATTTCTTCCTATGGTTAGAAAATTTTAAATAATTAAGAAAACAACCCATCTCGACAAACGCTTCTCACTGTTTATATTCATAAAATTTGGTAATTTGACAATAATTGCATTAATTTTGGATATTTAATACACTATAGGTTTAGCCTCTGACATGAATGTTTTGTTAAATTAAACAATTCATCGACAAAAATAATGACAGCAGGTCAGATGTCAAGCATTGTAATGTAACGTCCTACCAAGATCAATTATAGTTATGTTGTTGTTGTTGTTGTCTGGGGCTTAAGGGCGTAAAACCCTGAGGTCATCAACGCCCATATTATAGTTATGTTCTGCTGTACATATTTCAGATGCAGCCAGCTTGGCATTCTTACCGTTTTCGTAATTCAAAAATCAATCAAAAACCGTTAATAGAGTTAACTCGTTTTTATAGAATGGTCTTCAATTTTTATATGCGTTTGCCAGTTATATCTATGTTTTTTGTTTTATTGTACTGATTTCGATAACTTAAAACCTAAAAATTGCTCTCAAAATATTTTGACTACAGAGTACAATACTCATAGTCTAAATACATTAAGGTGATTACAAGTATAGTAATCTATACTCAACAAAAAACTTCAAATAGAGAGGGCAGGGAGTTCATACTCAAAACGGTTTGAATATGAATATAACCAATACTAGAAAAATGTTGAGCAAAAGTAAAGGAATCTTACTCATCATTAATATATTACTTTATCATACTATATTATTATTTTGAAAACAATATATTTATTTTCGATCTAGATATTTTTTATTAAAACAGATAACTTTTTTTACTTTTACACATTACTCATGTACCTTTTTGTTTAAAGTTTTATTTTATTTTTTTATTTTATTACTTAATTACTCAAAATTTTCAATTACAATTATGGTAATTAATTATAAGTTATTTCAGGAATTTTTTTAAAAATTTGAATACTACTTTTCTTGCATATAATATTGTAGGAACAAGCAGAAACTTGAACCACAAAAATACAAGGGAAAAAAACGGAAGATTTATTAAACAAGTAACACAAAAAAAAATTAATAGATTAGGCCATGTTACTTTTATAGAGTGAATGAAGAAGAAAAAACAAGAAGATTTGAATCTTTGATAAAAATTGGGAAGAGGGAATGTGAGGCTTACAGGAAAGGAAACCTCCCGTCAGCTAAAGTGCATCACGGCCGTGTGTCCGATTCCTAATCTGGCCAGTACGGCGTCTTGTCGTCCAATATTCTGGATTGATGACTTCTATGGGACTAGTGTATTCTTCATTTGTATTCTATTGCGTAGGTCCAAGTTGGCAGACATTTTTTTATTACACTTGTGTTATCTACAGTATATAAAGGCCAATTATTTTTTTAAATATATAGCGTTTCTGAATTAGTCTGAACAACTTACATATTTATGAGATTTGAATACCCTGAGTCCAATAATCATTAGGTTCTAATTATTGGATTTAGGGCGTTAAATCGTAAAAAGCGTTATTGTTTAAACCAATTAAGAAACACTACAAGAGAAAGTATTTGAAGAAAGAAAGATCCCACTTTCTGGAATATCAGTTCATCAAGCTCTTAACTATAAACAGGGACCAGATTTTACGAAAACACAACGTTCCTTTTAAAATCCTTGCAGTATCAAAACATGATCATCCACCACAAACGGAATGTAGACTAGACTAGACCTTCACCTTCTTGAAGGTCAAAGAAAAACAATAGGAAGATCAATAAATACATGCTCTATTAGTCCATTTCAAAGAGGCGACTGATTCAGTGGACAGCAGATGCTTTTTGAATATCACGAAAGCGTCAATAAACGATCCCAAATGTAGAGCACAGATATGAGGAAAATAACTCAGACCTTTAAAATTAAAATATATTTAGCATAAGAAGATATAATGCCAGTTATTCATTTCTAGAAACCGTACAAATTGCCAGTTTAACCCCTTGAACTGGAAAATGAGGGTTGGTTTAGGAATCCACTGGCTCAGAAAGTAAGTTTGTTTAATCGTGATTAATGGTTTTCAATGGCTTTCACAATCAATAATAAAATTTTAGCATACTACAGATTATACGATCAAGAAGAATTTGGTATAAACACGTTAGCCTCATGATTCTTAATATTATGAAAATAAAGATCCATCCATTGAGTAAGTGTGACAATGGATTCTTTAGAATGATAGGGCTGAATGTAATGAAAATTTTCACAAAAGTATCTTGAAGCACTTTGAAAATAAATTTATCTAATCGGTTTTTCGAAGTCTGTCGCGTCAAAACTGCAATGTTTTCTAGCACGTCGTAGGAATCTGTTATAAGGGATATTAATGAATTTTTACTTGTTTAATATGTATATTTTTAAAATTATTTCTGTAGTTTTTATTTCATCTAAATTTTTTTACCCTTGTTGTTTACTAGTATTATTCAACTCATTTATCCTTTATATTTACATGAGATGTGCATATATTATTTCATCTTTGTATAATCCATTTTATTTTATATTCATCTATATACATATATTTTTTATGTGTATTGTGTGATACGTACAGCCTTAATACTTATTGCCCTTGAGTGTGATTGCATCAATGAAAAGTCTGTTTTTTTTATTTTTATAATCTATAAAAAGGAAATATTTTCTCACCAATACCACAGTTGAGCTGTCTCAATTGTTTGAGCATTTTTTTTTTTTATCAGGGTTTAATTACTGGTTTAAACAGGTTAGAGCTGATAAAAACACTTTTTATCCCAAATAGCTACTTAATGATCACAGGTAACAAACCAATTTGAGCAATGTTGCGGTTCGGTTTTCTTCATTGAACATCAAATAGTAAAATCCCAATGAAAATTTGGACCTCTACTATATGAAATAAAATATTTTTAAGCTTTTTTATATTTTTAAGTGGATAGTTAAATACCTGTCAACGCAGGGACAGTTCGCACCTGGTTAATGGACACCACATGTGGAAGGTACCCTTCCCAGCAAATCTATTAAATTGTCGGTAATTTATACACAGCACTTGTAGCTCCTTGTATCGTATTCTTCTTGGGCGTGGTTAATGATAGTTAATAAAGAAATTAGAATCAGAAATGGTAACGCCTCTACGGAGGAAAGGGGGACTGGGAAGCACCGAGAAGCACAAAAGCACTGAGAGGACAGGATGGACTTTGATAAGAACAAGTCCTACAAAGGGCACTTCAGAAATGAAACTCCACGTCTAAGTCGTTACTACACACCACGGCATGCATAACCCAACTCAGCAATCATTCAGATATATATAAGGTAATAAGGTATATTGTAATTCATATTTTATGGCAAATCATATTTATCTGAATCATTTCAATAATTTTATAATTTCACTCATAGCAATCAACTGTAAATATATACTTTGTTCCTTGATATAGTTTATATACTATTATATTACCCAATACCATCCCTTATTATATTATATATTTTCAATGGTAACAATCTTAATTGGTAGACATAAAAAGCCTTTAGAAAGGAATTCAATAATAATGATAGTTTACCAGGACACAATCTTAATTAATTAATATAAATATATTTTTGGATAATTGCCTTCAGAAATTATTCTGGCATCCCAATCGATGACATTAGTAGCACTGACTCATGAATCAGTTTGTCTCTTCATTCATGAGGCTCCAAGGTAAGGAGTTTTTGGTATTAACATTAAATAACTCTTTAAAAGATTTATATTTATACACAATTAAAATTACTAAGCCTTACTTAAACACACTAGACAAGGACTCTTACAAGGGAATAATTTCAAAAACATCGGGAATTTCATGAAATAGAAAAGAAAAATACTTACTATGGCTTTGAAGTTTTAAAAATGTTTTCATTCACGTCTGATATTTATACCCTGCTAGAATTATATCCAGAATATAAAAATTAATATTTTCCTAATATGTTTGTACCCATTTAAACTGGCATCAAAGATAGACCCAACAGATTTTTTTTTTAAGTTTCCTTAGCTCAGAGTTATGGATTTTTGAAATAGTGGGACATTTAATGTACACTTTCCTCGAAAATGTCACTCTAGTAAACCTTCTAACACGATTCCACGTTTAGATCAGCGACTGGAGCATTCAGAACTAGCTCAACACTAAGTCTACTTTGTGACGTGGATAATTGGTAACTGACTAGGATATAAAATTTTCTTAAACCCTCAGTGAGATTAAATACAAGTATCACACTCCCTTGACATTTAACCTCATCAAAATTTAACTTTACTCTCATTGAATTGTTTAAAAATCATACTGAGCCGTACATGTTATTAAATTATTTTAACTAAAGTATTTTTAGTTACGAACATACATAACTAGTATTCAATCAAACATTGGATTTGATTGGTCAGTAATTATCGGTTCTAAAACCACTTGTTACTCGTCATCAATTTTTTACGAACAATACACTCTGCAGAGTTACTCGTTATAAAAATAGCACTGGAATTAGTAGCATCACTTAATAATAATAATTTTCTAATTTGTGATGTTTCTAAAGTAGGGTGATGGCAAATACTAGTGAGAAGCGAAAGAGATTACCTCCTCTACTTATTAGCTATAACTTCACTAATAACAATTATATTACACTAAAACTAATAAAACCTAAAGACTTTATTCAGAAATTAAAAATTGTAAAGAACATATAAATCCTGTACAAGGTACAATCCTTGTAAGTTTGTTACAATCATTGCTGTAAAAAGTAGAGCATAGCTAATCTGGCATCAGTATCATTTAATCTATTACGGAAATATGTATAGAACATTATTCTAAAACAGTTCAACATTTAATTTAGGAGCAGGTGTAGAAAAAAAAACTGAAAATAAATACTGATGTAAAAAAAATATTGGAATATTAAAAACTATCTGAGAAACTATTACAAGTAATGATGTCTATTAAAGCTAGTTAAATGCACCGTAAAGTAGTTCATAATGATTACTGAAAATATATTTTAGATATTAGAGCATCGTTCGAAACTAAAGTAAATTTTTTAATCAATCAAAAATAATTTCTTTAGGCCTCACGTATACGAGCATAAATTAGCTGCGGCAATTAATAAAATGTTAATAAGAAACCATTCTTGTTCAATCAATAATTATTTTCATTCATCTCGGTCGATTCTTAAAGGACTATTTGTTCTTAAAATACTTGATATTTATTTAATTTGTTTTATCACATAAAAAATGGATAATAATTTATTAAATTTAAACCGGAAGTCAAATCAAATCAATTTCAATGTAAATATGTACCCTTCTTCCCGTACGCTTCAATAATGAAACTATTGCTGAAGCTATTGTTTAAGATATAAAACATCACGAATTATTCTATTTTTTTCCCTCCAAATCGTTGAGATCACTTTTGAAAACACTCATTTCGGTTGAATAAATAAATACTCGTAACAAAGAAGACTTAAATATTCTTATTATAATTGAACACAAAAAAAAATATGAATATTCGAAATTCCAGAACATAAATTCGAACAACCAAGCTGAAATTTCAAATTCATAAACACAGCTTCAGACAAAATTCCAGAATAGAATTTTTAATAAATTATTACAAGTACTTCAAGGTGTTGTTCATTTGAAAAAAGTGTTTATATCGTCCCCGGGAGGAACATGAAAATGACCAATAAAAAGGTTAAAACGTTATAAAAATGTAAAGATATATTTATATAGAATTAAAACTTAGTCAATAAGTTTTTATTATGAAATATAAAAAATGTGAGGTTATTCCTTAATATTTTGTAATTAATATTATAAAATTAAAAATTAATCCCACTAAAAAAACGAACAACTACAATAAAGTTGTATATATTAAATACCAGGAAATATTTTAAATTTAATTCGAAATTTAAAAGTTTATTAGGCTGTAAATTTCAGTCTAACTGAGTCTCTAAAAATTAATTCTAATTATTTGTACGTAGTGGATATCACTTTCAAAGTATCTATTATTTAATAGACATGGGTAACAACAAAGTATTGCAATTAAAATCTAACACCGCTCTAGGAAATTCTAAAAAAAAAAAGTAGCCTAAAAAACTATAGAAATCATTTAAACTTCCTTCTGATTATTAACTATCAAACTAATACTTGTAAGTTACTGTTATTTTACTATTATAACTGAAATAATTACTTTTTGGTTTTTGGATATCATCATTTTATAAACTATATAAATAAATCTGAGAATTAAATATTAATAAATAAATGAAAGAATCTTTTAATAAATAAGTAATTAAAAGATAAATAAGATTCATTAGAGATTTTAAACACAACATGAAAGAAGTGTTCATCATCACAAAAGAAATTATGATGAAAAACCCTTGAAGAAAAAACTGCAATATAATTGAACCATTCATTTCAGAAAGGAGGTAAGTGCAAAATCGCCAATGTATACAGTTTTTCGAAAAATTGATTCGATTTCTAATGTTATCGTCTTCCGCCTTATTATAAAGCATTGAAGAATTATAAAGCAATGAAATTGTAATGTGACAGTTTCTTTTCCTAGATTACTCAAAACCTTTTTTAGAGCTATTGCACTTTATAAAATAAACTTAAATTTTGAAATCAGCACTTTAAACGAGATTTATACTTGAAAAAATGTTGTATATCTCACAAATTAAAAATATTTTAATTCAAAATCACAAACATGTATTGTAGAATGTTATCATCTTCTACCGTGAAATTTTTAAGCAATCAAATTGTAGAGTTTGGAAACCAACAGTTCGTCCCACATTGAAGGGCTTCGTCAGGGTTGATAAGAATGAAGTTCTGCTGGCATTTGGAATTTGCCAAATCAGCCTGTCAGCGCTGAAGAAGTCCTGCAAAGTGGGGCGAAACCTTGGTTAATAATAAATAGTTTTTTGATACTTTTATTGACCGTCACTCGGACTATCTTCCTCCAATCTAAAACCATAGTTGCGGTTTTTAAATTATATATTTTTAATTTGTGAGATATACATTTTTTCAAGTATAAATCTCGTTTAAAGTGCTGCTTCCAAATTTTAAGTTTATTTTATAAAGTGCAATAGCACCAAAAAAGGTTTCGAGTAATCTAGGAAAAGAAACTGTCGCAACACTGCAATCTGATTGCTTAAAAGTTACTAGGCAGAAGATGATAAGATTCTAATAGAAATCGAATCAATTTTTCGAAAAAAAAGTATACATTGGCAATTTTGCACTTACCTTCTTCCTGAAATGAATGGTTCAATTATATTGTAGTTTTTTCTTTAAGGATTTTTCATCATAATTTCTTTTGTGATTATAAACAGTTCTTCTATGTTGTGTTTAAAACCTCTAATGAACCTAATACCTATTAAAGATCGAATGTTAAGTATTACTTATTTATGTTTTAATTATTTTTTATTATATTACTATCTTCTTCCAACATTTTTTTTAGTTTCCAACCTCTTTTTTGTTTACTATAGTTTATTGTATGTTTTATATCAATGTATGTATTCAAAAAATATACATATAATCTTTTATAATATATAAATGGTATACATTTAAAAATAGCCGTGTTTTTCTTTTTTTTATTGAGATTTTCTCTTTTTTTTATAACACCAAACATAGATAAAGTTTAAAAAAATAATGCAAACATATATATATATATATGTACAATATTTCTTTGAGACCTTCTTAATGATCGATCTTTAGGGCCCTTCAGTAGTGATTAACTGAAAGACCACGTATGTAAAAGCATCATATTTCAAGTGTGAAAGAGAAAAAAATGGATCTGGGTGAGGGTTTTCACCGAAATGTTACCAGCAAACTGATGTTGATTAACACTTATTTAACAAAAAGACAAAAAAAACCAAACATTTTGTAATTGACACAATGATGCCTATTTTTTACGTCGGTCAATGATAATGACATTGTCAACGAATCAGTTTAAATGAAACCAAATTTAATTAACAAAAGCTATTGACATCTTCAGATTTTCTTTTCCATATCCTTCCTAAAACAAAATAACATTAATTACATCCATACAGAATACATGGAAATGGATTATGTTAGGACGAACTGGTATACATATTCCATTTCCATGTATTATGTACTTACTTTTTTTTTTTTAACATACTTATGTAATAAATGTTATTTTATTTTAGAAAGGGTAGGAAAAAAAAAAGAAAACATTTTCACAGTAAATCTAAAAGATATTTGTCAAAAACTCGGTTTATTGTATCCACTGAAACTCACCTTTATACATACATCAACTACAATAAAGAAATAAGAATAAAAAATAAAGTTAATAAATAATAAAGTTAAATCGGCGTTTACTACACAAATCATTTTCCTCGACATTTCAGTAACGTTTAAATACTAGTGTATCAGTAAATAGTGAAAATTATTAATATTATATAATATAATATTTTGTATAAAAGTAGCGGTTTTTTTTTTTATAATGAAAATTAAATATAATAGTTGTGAAATATCAAAAAGTAGTATCATTATTGAAGAGAAAAAAACAACCAATATTTTATATAAAAGCATTTATTGCTTGAACTCAAAAGAAAACGTTTATATCACGTGAGACAAAAATATTTCAGGATTGGTAATTATAATTAAATAAAAAACAAATGTTTTTTAAACAGATAAAATTGATTTATCTTATTTCAAGTATTTTATATTTAATTTTTATCTTTTGTGCTAATCATGCACTTACTGGCATCGTTAAAATTACAATATGCTCAAATAATTCATGCTGAGAGGGAAACTACATACTAGTTCGTTTTAGACACAAACGATTGATATAAAAAATTTCTTATTAAAAAAAATAAATGCAGTTTATTTACAAATATTTGACCTTAAGTTAAAAAAACAAAAAAAAGTTTAGCATTGAACGCATGATCACATTAAGACGACCAAATTACAGTGTTCCTTTATAATTAGAGAGCACATATTAGCAAAATTAATGAAAACAAAGGGATTGAACAGAAAGATCTGTGAGAGTTTCCAAAAGCCACCCCCTGACGTAAGGTTATGATACGCAGGTCACGGATCTCATTGATATCTAGGGAGGTTTGTAAGGCTGATATAGTGAGTACTCCAAGTCATGAACTGATATTAAAGTATTACTTACTTACAGAATATTGTCATGGGCGAGAGTTTCAAACAGACGAAGGTCCAAGACTAGCGAGTATTGACAGGAAAGAGGCCCTACACGTTACGA
Source organism: Halyomorpha halys (assembly GCF_000696795.3). Lineage (NCBI taxonomy): Eukaryota > Metazoa > Arthropoda > Insecta > Hemiptera > Pentatomidae > Halyomorpha > Halyomorpha halys. The sequence goes on from NW_027115547.1 coordinate 260,737, forward strand.
ACCAGCTCCTAGCAGCTGACTAGGTTAACTAAGGCCACAGCTTGTGTTATGGGGGGAGTCGAGTAGCGCCGAGCTCGGCCCGAACATACCCGAAGTCCTTCCTCAGCAGATTTCTTGGTGTTCTAGATTATTACTGTCTGCGTTACAGGGCTGTCGATATCCTGGGAACAATGCCATGTTTATTTTTAACAAAACAAATGCTACCATAGTATAACGAAAATGTACTAATTTATCCATAATTAGTTTACAACAGTATTCATATCAATTAATACTACTGAAATATTCGAGATTTTAATCAAATAAACGGCACCAAAGTGCATAGGGCACCATTCCGAATATATCCAGAATGCTTTTTTCGAAATTTGGGAGTACCTAAGAACATATTTTTGCTCTAACATAAGCTACACTATTGGAGAGAATTTTATAAAATTGATATTGGACTATTTAGGTTACAACCCTACAAAGATACCTTATATAACCTTAGTCTAATTTTGTTGATGTTAAATAATTTCGTAATATTACAAAAAAAAAACTTTTAAAAACACGCTTTATGAAAAAATTAGATTGAGAACTTCATGATAATAAAAAAAAAAAAGTCTGCCAAGTACATAGATCAATACAGCTTCTTCAATATTTTTATCTTTTTTTTTTTCATTTAGATCTTTTTTTTTTACTTTTTATCACCATATTTTATTTTATGAAAGTTTCTTTTTCTAGAACTCATCCTTTATCTGCATATTTCTATTATTTTTTATTATCGTTATTATCTATTCTTCATGATAAATGATTTGTCGAAAATAAAATTCACAGAACAAGTCGGGTAATTGTATCTAGAAAGGATTTTTTTACAGGAATAAAAGATAGAAATTTACAAGATGTCATAAAATTGATAAAACTTACATTAAGTTTTCCCAAGAGAAGTAAACCTGAGGTGTATCTAGGCATTGCTCTTTGTGTCGGCATAGACTTACAGTGTTCTGTTCTGTTGTATGTAAGTATGCTGTATAATGATCTCAGAAGACTACGGGACGTTATTCACCTTCAGTATATATCATCTACTAGCCCTTGCAGGATCTACAATTGTTTATAGTTTTAAACTATGTCGAGTTAACTTGTCGTATTCAATAACAACCTATTGTTTTTTTGTTCTTTTAATTTATCTTATACCTAATTACGACAGATGATTAAGCTTCTCTTTGTTGGTTAAAACATCATGTCGTTCTACTTGATATCAGCGCTATGTTATGATGTTTTACTGGCAAAGAGAATTCATGAAGTGATTCACCGCTGCTGACTAAGTATTTACATTCATTGTACTACGTCCATTCTGCAAACCAATTGTTTATGGCGTCTCCTTGATGTTTCTCACAGCGCCTATCAAGAGTTATCTCATGATAAATCAATGTAGTATTAAAAGAGGGTAGATAATTTGAAACAATATTTGGGACAATGATTTTTAAAAAATCCTGTTTTTCTATCTTCTTTTTTTTTATAAACTGCAGTATAACGGTTCCAAAACACTTTTTTCTGTTTTCCAGATTCATGAATGGACAAGATATGGACTATAATTTAATAGACGGCAACTTTGGAACTAGACTCCAACCTTGGGGCGCACTATGCTGGGGCACAGGCTAAAAAGGTTTATTTCATTTTAATTATTATAAATTTATTATAAACAAATAAAATGTTTATGATGAATTAATAAAGGTCTTATAAAGTTATAAGTGATGTCATTGTGCAATGAAATTAAAAATTGCCATTATAAATATTATGTTCTTACCGACTATAAACTATAAATGAAAAATGCCTGACCGACCGTCCCTACTCTCGTCCGAACTCCTGAAAAGGGGGCCACAAAAACTCAATAAAACAATTTACAATGTTCAATTTTCGGCTGTAAGGTTCAGACGTCTATGCCTTTTCCGTCCGGTGGCCTTCCTGGGTTTGTTCTTCTATGGCAAGGATTCAAATGGCCTAGCCCAACAATAGTTTTCCAACCGTATAAGTACGAATTCTTTCTAATTCTGGTAGAGTTCTTCGGTTACTAGCTGAGGGAAATCGTAGTTGTAGAGTTCGATTTCGCTCAGCAATCTGGCCCACAGTGTATCAAAGGCAGTACAGTCTATAATGATGTGCTTAGCAGCCTCCGGACCAGCACAACCAGGGCATTGAGGGTCGATATCCATCCCGTGGCTACGAAACTCGACTCAGGATCCCCCATGCTAGTAGTTGGAAGTATGACAATCTTTCAAAATTTCTATTTCGACTTTTTAACAGAAGTACAAGTTTTAAGGTTCCATGAGTCCAAATAACCAATCTTCCAAAATGGCCTGTGCATAAACAGTCCTACTCAAAAACGAAAAGTCGTATGAACCCGAAATTGATAAGATATTTGTTTCTTTTATTTATGGGAAAGCCACTTAATCACCCTTTGTCTCTCCATGTCCCTCTTTCCAACCTCACTCCCAATATGGTATTCATTTATTAAGACTTGATATAATGATTTTAAACATCCTGTTAATGATACTGATAAATAGTCGATTAATATAATAAACCATTTAATTATGATTTGTACCATATTCAGCTGTACTGCGATGGAATTAATTCATTTACTAATGTTTATAAATTTATTTGGAGATAGTATTCTATTGTAATGCAAATAGTAAGATGATATCTTACGCAACGACAAACTAATACATTAGGCCCAAATACAAACCTAATTAACGGAACTCTTTTATCAGATTTATTTCACACTCAATATTTTTCAAACCAATATATATATATATATATATATATTTAAATATTTAATTTTTGTTCTTTAATTACATCAATACATATATTAGAAATATATTTTGGAGCAAACTACGGTATAGAAATACAATCCACCCATTGTAGGATTAATGCAACGAAGAAAAAAAGGGCAAAACAAACAATAAAAAAACAAGGATACATAAAAATAGAAAAGAGCACTTAGTTTATCCAATCTATATAATAAAAGCCGTCAGTGTATTCTTTCGTAATATTGTGGGTAATGTATGAACCCTGCTCCATGGCCTTTTATATATAATTTATATTAATAGCAATTGTTTGATTACAAAACTTACAAAATTAGGGAGTATAAATAATTCATTAATTTAAGTTAAAAAAGAAGAAATTAATTAAGTAATTAAGGTGTCAAATATAAAAATATAATTGACTGAATAGTTTTGCAGAAAAGCAATGAACGGCGAGTGGATGGATTTTTTATTGGATTCTGCGTTGCTTTAAACATAAATTCTAAAATTTTAAAGGAATTTAAAATTCTTTTTGAATTATTGCCCATCATTCTTTTTTAACAGGGGGGCCAATCAAATCGGTCTGGTATATGTTTTATAATCTTAATTGGCATTAAAAGGGTTAATAATTTCTAAGACACTTTTTTAATTCAATATCTTTAATTTAAAAAAGTAATTAATTTAAACTTTAAAATCTGAATATTTTAGTATTCTAAAACCTGTGAAGAATATTAAATCTTTATATGAACTTAAAATGAAATCCATTTACTAAAAATAAATCTAGCCCGTAGAAAGCCTTTAATTCGGTCACAAGATCGATCCTCCTCCTACTTCTCACAAGTTCAACATAGATTCCTTGTACTCACTGTTTTTATGATATTTAAGAAGATATAGGCATACGTGTATAAAAACAAACTACTATATTATTAGAATTCCATCCTTATTTAAAAATATAACATTTTTTTAATTCATTCGTAATAAATAGGAACATTTTTAATCTAAAGAACTCGTTTTTACTTTTTTTAATTTTACTCTTCAATAAGGCCTTTAGCGGTTCGAGCTCTTTTTTCTCTAGCTTTGGCTTTACCACTGAGTCCGAAATCCTAAATTTATATCAGAGACCGTCATGACATTTCTAAAAAACAAAACAAAAATAACAATCAAATTGTACCGATATTTCCTTGCGGTCTTCAATCGTTTTATTGCTACAAAATCGTACTAATAATATTAATCTTCAATAACTGTAAAACGAATCGTGTTAAAAAATACAATATGTAATATGATGAGCCAGGGTGGCGGTCAATGTTAAACAAAATATATCTAATTGAACATTTATTCATAATATTACTTAATAGTATGAAAATATTTAATGAATTCCTACATTTCACTTATCCTTGTGATAGGCCCGCTTCCATAAGTCACACCAAAGGGCGCAAGTATCAGCATGATACAGCCGTTAGAAACTCACAATTGTTTTGTACTTTGTACATTCAATTGAATGTGTAAGGGGGGTATTAAAGGCCAACTCTTATTTCGACAAAAACGAGGTTTCTTTATTGAACTAAAAACAGATAAAAATATACAAAATCATTGTCTGAGAAATTCTTTAGAAAATAATCTATCCAAGAAAATATCGTTGAAAATGATTAGAGCAATTAGTTAGCTCAAGATTGAAAATATGTATTTGTTAGTACACACCACAGTTTTATTGATAGCATCTTCATCAATAAAATAGTCCCACGTATCCAATATACCGAAATATTTCTGGAAGGTCCGATGGTACCGAGAAGATGGATCAAAATGTAGTGTTTGTCAAAATGTTGTTTTCTCGTATTCATTGGGTTTTTATTCCACTTTGATTCATTAGTCACCTTCCCTCTTTTTTTCTCATGAACATTTTAAAAAATTCTTCAAAAATAGTTAAATAGTTCAAAACAATACAAAATAACTATGGAATTAGACAGTAGCAGGTAAGAAAATATGTATCTTATCTTGTATCTTATAAGATATGATATCTTATCTTATACATATCTTCTTACCTATATAATATTATATTTTATCTTTCACTGTTATCAATCTGCTAATGTCTAATTCCATGGTTATCAATCAAATATTTTATATTATTCAATTCAATATTTTATAGAGGATTATATCAAAAAATGGTTCATGAAGTTCCACTCCCAGTTGCCGACAGTTAAAGGAGCAATGACCTACAACCTGGGAAACCCAACCTCAACCCGAAGACTGAAGCCAAGACTGCAGCAGGACATTCTTTTATGAATTATTAATACATATAAAATTAATTCAGAGTCACACTACCTCTATTTACTTATTATTATTATTATTCATTATTATTTTTTTTTTCTCTTTTCTTCTCTCTTCCCTTTTTCAAATTAACTTGTTTCATTTTACTATTAGAAGGCAATTGTTTGTTTTATTTAAGTGTACCATTATCATTATTTTTTGTTATTAATTTTACTTTCCTCTTTTATTAAGAAGCATTATTCTTATCTATTTATTTTATTATTCTTTTTTTTTCTTTTAATAAGAACATTGTATATAGTTAGGGGTGTCATTTGTATGACTATACCCCCTCATAATCAACTGTTATAAGTTATATCAACCATGTAAGGCCAACCAGGCCGATCTGGTATAAAAATAAAAAAAATTCATATTTTGTATAATTCCAAATTTGTTAGTAAACTATTTCTTTTCAATTTTATGTTTCTCTAAATAATGGTTATCTCTTTTTGTTCTATAGCCCTGATGATGACCTGAAACACAGGTCGAAACGTCGGCATGAATAAATAATTTTTTTATTTATTTATGTTCTTTTTGCTGACCGCACCCCGACCATCTTCTCTAATTATAAATCTACGGTCCACAAATCTACATCATATTATGGAAATCTAAAGGATTGTTTCAATTCAGATAATCCCTATCTTTGGAGATACGACTAAGATTATTTAATAGATTGCTATTGCTGGTAAAATGTATATTAAAGTGATAAAATATTTTTTACGAATGTAAATAAACCCCCTCATCTTCATGATATCGTGCGAGTATGAGGTTCATACTAAACATGTTAAAATTTGCTTAGTAGTGATTAGTAGAATTTTGGCAATTTTCTAAATGAAATTTAGGTTGATAAATACCCTAATTTTATTTGTAAGATGAAGTAGTGGATAGAATGGATATATGTGATGATTGAAGTGAATCTTATTTGTTTTTCCCTTTGTCCATCATCTTCCTACTCCGTCTGGTTGGTGTTAGTGTCAATTGAATCCCTCATGCTGTATTTTCTTATAATACACAAAACAAAATTAAATGACTTCTTAGGAAGCTTACCCTTAGATGATAGCAACTTCTTTCTTTCTTTATTACTAAATAAAATAAAGTTGGATTGAGTTTCTTACCTAGACAAGGATCATGCTGAACACAAATTGGTTTAGCACGAAACACATTCCTATACTCGTATATACCTTTCTTTGGCAATAAAATGTCACTCACTCATTTTAACCACACACATAAACAAAATTAAATTTCAATACATATACCATAAACACTCCAATTAATTATTCTAAAACAAACACTTAATGAATAAATAATGGTTGAAAAATCAACCAACACTGACCTTCCTCTTGGTCTAGGAACGAATCTAAGTGTCTAGCTGGTCAATACTTCTTTTTAGGGAAAAACAGGCCTTGAACTCAATGGATATAGAGCCGGTAGAGCTAGGAATAGCTAAAAACAAATATTATACAGTCAACTATTATTCAATCTTTTTGAAACTACGTAAATGTAATAGAAACTTTAAATGCATGTAAGCTAAAATAGTAGTTAGCATGTTAAAATTGACAAAAGCGTAATGAATTCAAAAACAATTAATGAAAAGCCCTTTAGATTTATAGTTATTGATGATCGACTTCTCGCTGAGATATTCATTTAAAATATATTATTTTTACCTTATTTATCGGTTAATCAGATCCTGTTATTATTTCCAAACCTCAACTCTCAACTGAAATCCTTTCTGAGATTTAAGATGAAAAAATCAAAATCGAGTACCGTTCCTACTTCTAATCATTTTTAAGTATTGTAGAAAACTTACAATTTGTCACCAAAAGTTTTTACTTCTTTGTTTTTCTAAATAGTTCTTAGGGATGGGATTTTAAAGTTTTTACATATTCTTTTCCATGAATTCTATATACATTTTTATGTCCCCTGGTTAAATTTTGTGATATTTTAAGCAACTTGGTGGTACTTCAAGCAATAATTCAAATTAGAAGGTCCCGTGGCCATCTTCTTTTCAGACGCCTCGGAGGATTATCAGGGATTGTTAAGGATGAGAGATTAAGAACTAATGGGTTAGGATGGTTAAGGAGTTTTGATTGAAAAAACGCATATCTGTTTTGGGCCAAATCTGCAACGAATGTGATGTTAAGGTCTTTGTGGATAAGTTTATTTGTAACGTAATAAGGAGCATCAAGGATTTTACGTATGATTTGGATTGTAAGGATTGGATGCAGGAGGAATTTGATGGTTTGGTAGAGCCCCACAGCTCAATTCCATATCTCCAAATTGGTCTGATTATCATAGTGTATAATAATTTTTTGTAGTGAATTCTTCTATATCCTTTTTTCCGATTTTCAGTAATACCACAGGTATGGCAAGACTAATGAAGGAGTGTGTTCTTCTGGTCCTTAGGGCTACTTATAAAAACACAACAGAAGACTAAATGGGAATGTTATAAGACTGGGAATTGAGGAATAAGATCAATGATATTAGTGTAGGGAAGAGGCGGGGTCTTACCTTATTGTATTTTAAGGATGAGTGGCTTATATCCAATAATAGTGTAAATTCATTGGACAATAGTGGGGTAACCAATTAGGTCTATGCAAGTAGGAAAAGAAGGTATAATCCATAAGGGGGAAGACTTCGAGGGAGCTGACTCAATATGCGTAACTTATAAAATAGACAAATGGGAGTAACTGATGGAATGACAACTTGGGCCTGATAGCTATTTCTCTTATGATAAGGCCCCTCCATATGGGCTGGTAAAGTAAACAAAGAAAAGATCAGCTGGTTCAAAATTGTGGACCATATATGCTAAGAAACAACTATATAGTTTATAAATGAATACTTACAATAATATTTGTTGAATATTATTAATAAAAATAGCTTGTGTTGACTTGTGAAATGCTACCGTTACGTTCATTGTTTTTTATTACATACAGTTTTTTCAACCGAACAATTTGAAAAATCTACGTCTGGTTAGATAGGGTTACCTATTGTAAAAACAAATTATGACAAAACGCTTTGCAATGTTATAGCGAATATTAAAATTTCTTTACAATCCAATATTATTGATGCACCAGGTTTTACAAAGTTGGCTCAAATCTTGGCTTTCAGGCCTATTGAAGATAGAACGCTTTAAACAAAACCCACGATTATTATTACAAAACGAGCAAACAAAATTTTAATTTATATTTTTTTACGACTCTTCGGTTCCAATAACATTTTTAAAACTAATTCGAAATCAGTATGGCGTAATTCGGAGTAATGTGAATTTATAAAATTAATCATTCAAAAACAAACGTATTTACCAAGTGGCAGACAAATTTTCAAAATCCTCTTCAAAACTTTGAAGTCCTCTAAAGCTAGTTACTGACTCACCAATATTTGTGCTAATGGTCATTATATTACAGTAGCAAATATGTCAAAAGAGGATTGCAGAAATGTCCTCTTAGCATCTTCAAACAAAACGTAGGCAAAATTCAATACATACAAATGTATATAAATATGCTTACAGTTAGCTTATAACCTTTGTAGGATGAAGGTCACACCAGCGGTTCTTACATATTCTAAATATTTAATGTAATAAGTGAGAAGGAAAAAGAAACCTAAAAAGTTTCTTTTTCCTTTTCACTTATTCCTAGCTCTTATTCTCAGGTAGGTTAAGACCAGAAGTCTATACAACGTAAAATATGAATGTTAGGCACACTCTGCTTCATATTTCAAACCTCTTCAAACATTAGGTAACATTTGTGAGTAGTTACATTTTAGAGAATTCAAAACATTTTTATAATAGGGTATTCATGATCTTCAGTTTAACATGTTAAAGTGTGTTAAATGGAAAAACATATGTTAAATGGAGAAATATTTCCTTCTTTTACCATGGCAAAACGATATAACATATAACATGGTTGAGAGTTTGTTACTAGGTCTGTTAAATGGAGAACGACATCAGGCAACAGACCAGCCGAGCTCGTCATCGTTTTGTTAGTTGTGTTACTTGCTCGTAGTTTGTGTTTTGATTTTGTTAGCACGTTTTTAAAACAAATAAAGCAATGAATGGCAATAATAATAATGTAATGGCAGTTGTCAATTAGCTCATCTTGATTCTCTTCCCCACAAGTTAGAAGATCAACTAGGCACTCAGTGGCCAAACTTTCACACGACTTCCACTTTTCACTCAATTTAGGCATGTTGTAATAAATTACTTAGAAGTAAACGATACGTTCACTAATAAGTTTTGTAAAACTTGTAAAGTTCTTATTTTTAAAGTAGATGAAAAAAGTGGTAACATGCATGAGAGTAACTAAAAAGTACTTTCCACGTAAACAAAAAATAATTAAATAATTACGTACGTATCTACAAAGAAGAAATAAATGATATAGATTACCACATACCTTGTTCCATGCCAAAATCTTGAGCATTACATTGGTAGAGGTTAAAATTAAAAAATAAAATCTATTTTTTGCCAGTCCTCGCTCTCTCTTATTTCAGATTCATGCTTGAACCAAAGTTAACATTCATGCACCGGGATTCATTGAATCGACTCTTCGGAGAATCTCGTATGGATCTCAACTGCGTCTACGCTACCGCGACTCATTTTTACGATGGATCTGTTGAGGCCCAATATTTTATGCGTTTCCAGAATCCCATCCGATTATATACAGGGTACCTCCCTAGAGTCAATTTTTCATTTCATGAAGACCACCATAGAAATAAAAGTCGACCCCTCATACCGGATTCGAACCAGCTCCGTTGCAGTCACAAGCCAGTTAAAGATGGTGCTTTAACTCGCTCGGCTACAAACAGCCTTAAACAATTTTTGAAATCACACATGAAAACGACCCTTGGTGCTGAAACAGTGTTTTGTCGCAGAGCAGCGTCGGGACTGCAACCGAGAGCAACGCATCTACGCAGCTTGGATTGTGAATCACATGGGTCGACTCAAAGAATCCCAGTGCGTATTTGCTATATATAGGTTATATACATAGGTTCCAGTCGTAAAGGTTGTGGGATATTCTGCTTTAAGTTTTACTCATATTTGATAATTTTTATTTATTTCACTATTTCCTTAGTGCTGTTAGACATAGAGTAGCCTCAGTCCATTTTTGTTTGTCTCTAGTAGTTATTCTAGTGAGTCACCGAGTTCCTTTCCAATCGCACATTCCAATTAAAGAGTTATTTTATATTTTCAATTAACTTTCAAGTCTTTAGAGCAAGCTATATAGTTAAAATGGTTTTAATTTATTTTTCGAACTTGTTTGAAATTAGCTGATAGCCTGGTGACAACAGCGTTCATGAGTTTTAAAAATTAAAAATTAAACTTTTTTGGTTTTTATTGTATTGAGTATTACTATATTTCTTTATTTTGTGTGCTTTAATTCCTACTATTTATTGCGTATCATTCGTATATTATCTCTTTATTTCCATTTCACCAATATTTTATTTTTATCTGACGTTTATTCCATATCATTCTGTATAGCTCTGTAAAATTCCTCATAGTTGTTTCTTATTTCCAATTTTTAATATTTTTTTGTTACTTACGAAAAATGTTTGGTTCACTTTTAGCAACTTTATGAATACTTAAAATTCTTATCGTAACATGCTATTATTATTTTCGTTACCAGGAAATAAGCCATTTCCATTCAAAAATTAACACCAAAGCTAGAAAAAGAGAAATGGTGTGCTAGTTCTTTTGTTTAAAGTTTCACCTTTCTATGTCTAATATTACCTACTATATGTCTTTATTTTGTGTGATTTCATCCCTAATATTTATTGCATAAAATTGTATGAATGTACTGAATTTAGTCGTTAACTCTTTATTTCTATTCCATCAATATCATTTATTAATTCTCTCTACCACTTTTATATTATTATTATATATACCTCTAAAATTTTCATCTTAGTTATATCTTATTTTTTATAACATAAAAGAAGTACCTATGATGTGAACCAAAACGACAATATTCAATGAATACTTCCTTTTGCCACATTTTTCGTATTTATTTTGAATAAGTTGAGGAAGAACGTACATAACATGAGGTATTTTTTCTTATATAATTAAGTCTTCTGAAAAACAGTGGATTTATATGTTTGATGATTATAATTATGATGATCCATAATAACGGACATAATATGATTAATTAATTGTTTATTTATTATTGTTATAGGAAAATGATTTATACGGCTTTAAAAATAATAGAAATCGTTGGCCAGTTAATGAATTCCACATTCATTTATATCTTGATATCGATTTATTCTTCATCTGAAAACAGCTTTCGATAAAAACAACCCCACGGAATTTATAAGAAAATACCTTGATAAATCATCAAATCA
>NW_027115547.1:272873-274204 GCF_000696795.3 Halyomorpha halys
AAAAAAAAAATACATAAAAAGGATCATCTTATGAAGATGATGAGTCTAAACCATTAAATATGGTAATTAAAGATAAAAGATATGAACATTTAAATTTATGCAAATAAATAAGCCTACACCAATGGAAACAGAAGAGAACCAAAGCCAGTGATTGCTGATGTTTTAGTGGGAAAAGAGTCAGAATTAAAGCTGGTTGATCCATAATATAATATATGGAAGAATGAATATATTGAATTTGGAAAGGCACCAGTAACCAAAAGAAGAAATGAACCATCTCAGCTTTCAAGCAAAAAATGGGATAGTAAATGTTTCATTAAAATATAAATAGATATAATGACTATGCTATTACCAAGATTATGACAAAAAAACAGTAATTAGTCTCTTCAGGAGACCTGATCCATTACTATACCATCTAAAAAAAGTAAATATTTTTGAGGATTTTTATTTTGGAGCATCAAGAACATTCTGTACATATTATATGGTCAAGTCATACTAAATCCTTAAAATAATTTTAGAAACCTCAGATTTCTTTAAACTTTCAAACAGACCCAAATGTGAAAAAGAGTTATCTATCCATCAGGAATTATAATAAATTTTAGGATTATATACATATAAAATTTAATAGTATAATTTTATTTTAATCAAATTAATAAGGTTTCGGTTCATAACAAAGACCAAATGGAGGATGTTCTCTGCGTTTCTTACGAGTGTTCAAATACTCCTGATTGTCATCATAGAATGTATTATACCCAGGTCGACGAGGATCATAACCATCAACCAATAACCTGCGGAACTTGGTCTCTGGTTTTTGCAACAAGACCTGAAACCATTTCAAGTGTATATTAAAAGTGTATAGATTTCATTTTATAATAAAAAAAAAAAAAAAAATAGAGATACTTACGAAATAGACTACAGAAGATATATCTTGCAAAATGACAAAACGTCGCATGTGAAATGTAGAAATAAAACTTTATACAGAAATATGAATCTATCAAGTAAAAATCTAAAAAGAAAAATAACTAAACTTGTTCAGATTTGAATTAATTCCGTGATGATAGATAAATATAATGGATTAATGCAGTATATTGTTTGATCCATAACTTACATAAAATTATTAAATAATGTTATTAATTGTATGTATCACAACTAAACACAACATACCTCCCTCTCTAAGGCATAGATGTGGACTATTGTAAAAAAAATAATAAATAAATAAAAAATAATAATAATTTAATTATAAAGATAGTAATCGATTGAACCATGAACTTGATCAAGTAGTGATCGTTGGCCAGTTAATGAATTCCACATTCATTTATGTCTTGATATCGATT
>NW_027115547.1:274867-304398 GCF_000696795.3 Halyomorpha halys
AATAATGCATTTTTGAGTTGTATAGCCCGTCTTAATAGATGATTGAAGTAAAAAAAAAAATAAATAAAAAATAATAATAATTTAATTATAAAGATAGTAATCGATTGAACCATGAACTTGATCAAGTAGAATTGATATTTGAATTTTTATACAAGTCTGTCACTTCCTCAAGTAATATCATTGTCAATAATAAATAATCTTATAAATCTAAAATATAAACAAAAGGAAAATAAAATAAAAACTGGAGCTACTTGAATAAGCATTAATAATAAAATCAAAAATATGTAAACATGTAATGTCAATGAAAACTTATTTAAAACTAAAATGTTATCATTGAGGACATGATACATTTTATTTAGTATTTCAGTTGGTATGAATTACTGTATAAATCTAAGATTTTTTACTTTTTAACTTAATGGAAGAAAATATTTTCAATAATATTCAAATTTACAAAATAGTCAACTTTAATATTCTTCTTACCCTGCTAATAACAGTTGGTTTTTCTGGATGGAAGTTTATATAATCACTTTTACTAGTAGTTATATAATTGGTACAGTCAATGTTATCAGGTGGCAAAGAAATATCAGTATCTTTCCAGTAATTTCTCCTTGTTTCACCCCTGGAACAATAATTATTGAATAAAAATAATAATAGTAGAGTAGAATCCCTGTCCAACCAACAACCCAGAAACTTGGATCCTAGCTAGTTTCTGTTTTGCCCTGATAACCCAAGGTAAAAGTATTTTAAATGGAAATATCAACAGAAATATAGAATGACACTGACTTGAGACAGATTTATTATAAAGATTTTATTATATGAGTTGCTATGGTTATAATACATTACTACAATATAGATTATATATGCATCTATATAATTCTATCTATATAAATGCAGATCCACAAATCCAGATAAAAAAATAAAAGGTTTTTCGCTACAAGGGCTAAAATAACATATCACACACTTAGCCGAAGGTTTATTGAAGTTTTTTGTGGTCACGAGGTCTGAACACTTTAATGTGATTGGCTCCTTTGGATCTGGCTGTCATTGAAATGTTTGTTGTTTTTTTTTTGTGAACTAGCCCCATGAATTAACACAATTTTAACATATTTCTTGCCAAGTTCTTAATGAAAGAGCTTCAGTATTGGATAGAGGATGTAACCACCTGAAGGAAACAATATTTAATTCCTTTTGTGAAAAAATGTGCCTAGCCATGTTCATAACTGAGCTATTCTTATATTTGAAAACATAAAAAAAGACGAAGTATGTTCAGTCTACAAATTAACAATGACAGCAAAGTTATTTTTGAGAAAAATGTAATATTTTATTTTGTTTTCAAGATTTGCAAAATTTTTTACTACTAAATCTGAACATTTTTTCACGGTTAGAACATCTATCTCCTTCCTTTTCTCGGTTGTCCTTTTTTTATTTAATAAGTATCTATAAAACAAAATCTGGAACATGTGAAACAAACTCCTAGAGGTGGATTTGGATTAATTGAATAAATAGCATATGACACTCGACCTTTCTCACTATTTGAGGTATATGATGTTTTGTGAGGTACCTGTAAGGCCAGTGAGTACATGTCTATGTTGTTTGTTGTTTGCTAGTTTTGAAAGGGCATTTAACAGCCTGGTCATCAACGCCCATTGGTTGTTGGCTTTGGTAAGGCCTAGTTGTTTTAGTCATAGCTTTGTTATGGTGTACTGATCCGCACCATGTCTATGTCTATGCCATGATTAGTCAACATTTCAACCCACATTGCAAGTCTTCAACAGGGCTAATACAGAGTAGGTAAAGCTAATGTAAAAGTATAAAAGTGACAAGTAAATCAAACAGATATAAAGGTAGAGAAATATAAATATATCCATATAAAAAAAAAACCTAACATAAAAAAAAAATCAAAAATATTAAAGAGGTTAAAAGATGAAAACCAAAAGGATACAGTAACTGATGTAGTAATGAATAATGAATCCCTCAGACATATCTCCCTGAATCTGCACCATACATTCAGTATTGCTCATTGTAAGTTTTGATTTCAAATTATAGAAACTTCAGTCTTGTTCGAAAATTTATAGATCAGGCTGTGTTGAAAAATCACTCCTTCAAGGTTCAAAGAGGCAAAAACTGAAAAGCATACCAAATTTTCATGGTTTTCACAGATTTCAACATGGATCAGGATGCTATCGAGGTCAATTACTTGAAAGTACTATCTTGGTTCGGATACAAGATGAAAAAAAAACTTTTACCCTATAACCTTGGGTACTACTCATCCAGTGTGAGTTGTGTTTTGGAATCTCATGGTATAAGGAAAAGTGTATTTAGACTCAAGAATCAGACTTTATGAATACAGATATACTAATAAAAAATTATAAAATAAAAAAAACATTTTTGGACTAGTGAGAGGTAATGAAAAATTGATACACTTATCGAAAAAAGAAAAATGTTGTAATGATGTGCTTATAAATGGTGTAAATAGTTGATAAAAACTGTGTTTAAAATTGTTGTAAATAGTTAATGAAAACTTTGTTTAAAATTGTTGTAAATGGTTGACAAAAAAATACGAACATTGAACAATATACTAAAAAACCATATGGTAATTTAATTTTATAAAAAACGTTCAAAAAAGAAAAGTGGAACAAGCTGTTCCCATTACGAATCAATAGAAGATATTTAACAAAATTTTAATAATTTATTTTGAGTAGCTAATTTCATGGACCAGAGTATTGTAGAGAATTGAATAGAAAAATTTAAATAATTTAAAGCAAAAGCAAGCAATGTTCATTAAGAAGTGCTTGAAATTTGAAAATGATAATTATCATAGGATAACATCTCAACTGATGCAAAAATCAAGCAAGTGAAATAAGGCTATCTATATAAGAGCTGGCAAGATACAATTTAACATTTAAATGAGAATGTTTAAAAATTTAAAAGAAGCAAATCTGTGCCTAGATTGTTAAGTTAAAAAACTATGAGGAATTTTCAAATGTTAAAATATTTATATTATAATATTTTTCATATACAGAAACTATTTACATGTATTGTAATAATTTTAAAAAATATTAAAAATTAAATAAAAAGAATTTTAATCGTTTTATAAACTTAATTTCAAATATTAAAGAATACTTTGGATTCAAATTAAGAACTTTAAAATAAAATAGATAATATAATTTTATTATATAAAAAGAAAGACTCTATATCTCAGGGCGGGTTACTAGCAATCAGAAACAGGCATTTACAATAATTACAATTAATCAACTTAATAACTCTTTATACATGAATCTATTTTTATGTATAGCAAAAACTAAACAAGCTCACGATCTTCCTTTGATGATTCCTTGGTGTATTCTTTTTTCTTATTGTTCTTGTCTTAGTGTCCCATATGGCTTCCTACTCTTGCTGGACAGAAATTCATGAAGCTTCATCCTCTCTCTCTGGAGCCCCAGACACGACTGCCCATTCCCTCCAAAAACAAAACCTGCCTTGAGGTTACATGTAAACATCGATTTTTGCACAACAGTTAGGGATTTTTGCAAATGATTTATTTTCTGAATATTATTCATTTGCACTATTTCTTGATTTTTATTTTTCCTTTAATTTACTGTATTTTCAATTATGATGGGAAGAGTTAAAATAGTTTTTATGAATCTGTTCTACAGAGTTCTACAAACTATTTGAATCTGCTCAACGTGGCCTTGATTCAACGTACCGCCATCTTGGTTCTGTTTTTTGACTCACGAAGTTATTATAAACAATGAAACTTGGTTAGCTTGCTTTTTGGATAAACAAAACAAATTAACAATCTTAAAATGATACATAAAATAAAAAAACATATTATAAACCCTTTATACATCAAAATATATTATTTACTCAAAAAGAGCATATTACAGTATATTTCATTAAATATTTCCATATTTACCTTCATATCTATTTATTTTATATTTTAATTCTTCCATAAAGAAAATAAAACAACTGTACCACTTAAACCTTTGAAGAATTTCGTATTCAGTATATATTAAGAAAGTCCTATTTCTGGAACAATAGATATACAAGGATATAATGTTTTCAGCATTCACAGCCAACTTCTATTTGGTTTACTCCCCAATCTAATTTAGGTCAAAGTGCAAAATTTATAGAAGTAGGAGAGTCTCGATTCAAGGTTGATATAACAAAATAAATAAAATATCAGTTACAGCTGGATTCAAACTCGATAAATGTTCTTAACTCCGATATTTTATTTATTTTGTTATATCAACCTTGAATCGAGACTCTCCTACCTCTATAAATTTTGCAATTTGACCTAAATTAGTTTGGGGAGTAAACCAAATAGAAGTTGGCTGTGAATGCTGAAAACATTATATCCTTGTATTGTTCCTGAAACAGGACTTTCTTAATAAATACTGAATACAAAACTCTTCAAAGGTTAAAGTGGTACAGTTGTTTTTTTACCTTTTTATTTTGTTTATGGAAGAATCAAAAAATAAAATAAATAGATATGAAGGTAAACATGCATATATTTGATGAAATATACAGGAGAGTCTTGATTCAAGGTTGATATAACAAAATAAATAAAATATCGGCTACAGCTGGGTTCAAACTCGATAAAGGAGTTGAGAAACCAGAGCCATGTCCACTGAGTTTTGCCTAAAATCCACATAATGTATGTATGTTTATATGAAGATAACTAGAGAAAAAAAATTATATCTAACTTATTCAGTTAGAAGAACAGTCCAAGAGAAAAAATTTTATCTTTAAATTTAATAGGTTTTTAGTGAATTTAACAACAATTTTGAACTGTGTTAGCATTTTTTTTGTTTTCTCCAAATTTGATTTTAACATTGTGCTCACCATCTAAAAATCTATCTGAAATTTTTTTAACTTTATTTTTGAGAAAAATCAAGCTACCTCGTTTGCTTATGGATCATTTTTACCAACCTCTGTTGATAATCTTAAGGTTGCTGCCCTGTTACATGATTTGGAATGTCAAGATTAATTTTGTTGGACTTTAACAATGTAAATAATAATTGCCCTTTAGGGAAATCAACATCTTCTCTTCCCCCCAAATAAAAATAAAATAGACCTCTATTCTAATGTGCTCTACTATCAAAGACTATAAAGTTTAGCCAAGAAATAAAATAGCATACAGTGTTGAAGAATATGAAATCATATTGATTAAAGGTTTCTTTGCAGGAGCTTTCCGTTTTATTAGAGCTTGTTCTTGAGTTGCCTTACTTTCTGACTTTATTGCTGGCTCTTCGTAACTACCAAGTCGTCTGTAAGTTGACATAAATTGGCTTCCTCCTGGTGGGTGATAGGCGTCATGATCTTTAGCTATTCTTTCAGGAAAATGCCTAGAAAATGTTTAGATTTATAATAAAACTAATTAAAAGACACTAGAAATATAAATTTATCAATATAACCAATATTACCATATTAACTGACCAGTTAAGTCCAAGTTTTCTGTTTCAATATGAGAAATATAATTTTTACTTTATTTTAATCCTATTATTTAATAACCACCATCACAATGATCACATTATGGCAACCCATTACCATATGCAGTCCTCTTGTAATAGCGCTTGTCTTGTGAAGCAGAAATCCAACACTGAGCATAAATAAGATCTTCTGAATTCACTGCTCAAATCTAATATTTTTGTTTGTCCCACTGTCTTATGCAGAGAATGGTTATAGTTTGGTGTTATAGTATAGTGGTTACCAACTACTTGAACCAACTCGGTTTCAGCAATCATAATTAAGGGCCCAACCCACTGGAGCTGGCCATTCTTGAGAAAATTAATATCCACATCAAAAACACTGTTCTCCATTTCTTTATTTGTCCATGCCTTCTAACAGTTAAAAAAAATTCCCTTTAGAATGGTTCTTTCAAAGATAAACAGTAATTTTTCAATTAACTTTTTTATGGAATGTGACTAATGAATTATAATAGGATAATTAGAAGTCATGTAAAATGGTTTATCACATTTTCAGTATGTTTTATAATAATCCATGCCACATTTATAATATGTATATATATACATTTAATTTCTTTGACCAGAATAAGCACAAATTATATTCTTACATAAAACTGATCAATTTATACATTAACTAATACTAGCAATTAACAGAATCTTGTTTTTCATTTTTTTATAAAGTTGTTTCCTTGAAGAATCTTTTAGTACCCCTAATGTCCACACTGACGTTTTCTTCAAACCATGACCAAAAAGTAAAAATATTGGGAAAAAAATTGTATTGGATTGTAAAATGATTATTATAAAAAATTTTGTTTGATATTATTTGTATAACATAAAGACCATTTAAAAAAAAAAATTAGTGTTTCTAGTGTCGCTCTCAACATTGAATTCTTTAATCTTAAAACTATTATGGTTGAAATATCAGAATATTGATATGATTTTAACGAAATTCTCATGACTGTGGTTATGATAGTCACCTTTCTGCACATTCATTTCGTATTCTGAAACTTCTATAAAATGAGATCTAAAATATATGTTTAGTGTTTTATGAGGTATATATTTCTGGTATTAATTTATTTGTTTACTTAATGAATCTCATTCAGGTTTAGCAAGATTCCTTCTTGTATTAGCTTTTAATGAGTTTAACGATTTTGTAGTTTTCTGAGCACCATGTAATTTTATGTCTATATTAGTTGATGTAAAAATTAGAAATCTTAAGTATTTTGTTTCACAAATGACTTCTTTTGATATTCAAAATTTTGGAAAAGACATCAACAGGCCAGCTGACAATCTATCAAAATTCCTGTAACCTATAATAAATCAACGTCAATGAGCTATAAGGTTAAATAAAAAAATCTGATATTTGATCATAAGATGGTCAGTTTTGACCTAAAAGACCTCTTCACTGATATTCCTATTGATGAATTTATTATGATTATTAAAGATAATTGGAACTGAATTAATAACATATTAGAGGAAATTATAATTATGAGAGACCGCACCCCTTAGACCTTGAGAGACCGCATAATTATGACCGCACCCCCAACCATCTTCTCCTCATAGAGGAAATTAAATTATGCAGTGATCCCCATTATATGTTTTCTTAATGAAATTTGATTAGAACAAAAAAAAAAATGGAAGAAAAACATTTTTTATTATAAAACATACTAACTACCTGCAATTCACTTTAATATAAAAAAAAATTAGTGCAGAGCATGCATCACACAACTTTCACTTACCATAATACTTTGAGTTGAAATTAATCCTTGTTTTTTTCAGAACAGATATTTTTATATTATTCCTTTTGACAATTATTTTCTCTACTAATTTTCTACAAGCCTTTCAGTTAACTGGTTGATGACTCTAATTTCAACAGTTTTCAGAAAAGTACTATTAATATTATTTCTTGTAAATTTTAGCATTTTTTTTTCAAATGTATAGCACAATTATAACAACATAACAGTTTACTATAATTTGCATTCTGATTTTTCAAAATGTGACCAACTTATGTTATGCTTGACAGTTATGATCCTTTGAAAAGTAACAAATGTCTTCCCTCAAATCTGTTGGCCTCACATAAGAGCAAGGTCTGTGGGTTCCCACCAAACATTCTTAGCTCACCTAAAACATCAACAATTTTAAGATGGAGGTTTGTTGGCCAGGAATGAACGCATTGAAAACATCTTATGGTCGGGAAGAACTTGTCCGAGCTTAATGGGTTGTCAAAATAGTATGCAATCACTGAGTCTGTCTGCTTAGGAAAGGGGGTTTGCTCAGTGTCCATCCTTTGTAGTGAATCACCTGGTCGACTTTGGGAACCGCTCCTTCCAAGAAAGTCATCGACTTATCTTGTCACCAATCAAAGTCTTGTGCCAATTACGTACCTAAGTAACTACATGTACATGTTCAATTTATTGGTATCAAAGATAAAAAGATGGGATAATCAGTATTCATAGATAGTAAATAGCTGTTAAAAATAGGTTCCTAGATAGTTAATGCAACTAACATAATTCATGAATAAACTGCAGTTTTGTTTTGTAATTACTGAAATACCTACCTAATTCTCTGTTATATCACATGGTATCAGTAATGAAACACAAATCATAAGCCACCATAAAGAATGCCAATTCATTAAGCCAACAACTCTTAGAAACAATATAATTTGAGTAAACAGATTCCATCACTGAGTAACTAAGTATAATGAACGTGTTAAAAAAAAACCTTGTATGTTTACGGAGTGACCGTTTGAGATTTGAATCTGGCAAGTGACTTTGTCATACACAGCTCAAGTGTAAGCCCTGGCTTTGAGGTCTCAGCGAGTACAATCGAGGGTTAGTATAAGTTTACCGATAGCTGGATTATAACTGCAAATTGGAGTGATATTGTCCTATGGGGCAGGGTAATTAATTACTTGTTGTGTAAACTGTTTCACATACTTGTTAAATTATATTTTGATTCCTGCACCAGATTTTTTTAATTTTGCACAAAATAAACGTTTCATCATCGTTTGATCCAAAATACAATTCATTAGATGTCTTTCATGCCTTATGCAATTTAATAATTGTATTATACTACGATCTTGCCTAATTTATTATTATTATTTAAATAAATAAATTGTATCCAATTTTAGTCTCAAAAGAATTTACATTTCTTTATAAGCCAGACGTTTCGGTCTATTTGGCTATCCTCAAGGCCAATCTTTATAAAAATTTTAGAACCATATCAATTTTAAAACACTTTATGCAGGCTATTCTGCCCAGGTCTTTTATTAAAATTAATAACAGTCCACAATTACCCTATTTTGTCAATTCTTCATATTGAATTAAAAATTATAACTTTTAATCACAGTTAATTTTCACTATTATAATTTATTTTATTTTTTTTTTTAGTTTTTTAAAATCGATATGGTTCTAAAATTGTGTTAAGATTGCCCTTGAGGATGGCCGAAAAGGCCGAAACGTCGGACTTATAAAGAAATATAAATTGTTTTGAGACTAAAATTGGATAAAAGTTATTTATTTAAACAATAATGGCCAGTCTCAAGAAAGTGTAAAGATCATATATAAATTATTATTATTCTGTTAGTGTAAAAATTTTATATGAATCCGGATAAAAATATCTGAAGCAGTCGGTATTAACTAACAAATACGATACACTTTTGTGATTATACTATAGGTATTTGTTTTCACACATGTTTCCAAGTAAATTTATTTCTCTTTTCTATAGCCACTCAGTATTTTATAGAAGGTGTGTTTCATTGTAAACGTAATTTTTACAAACAAATAAATCAAATACGAATCTGATTTTTACTTTTTTTTGTTGAAGAATAATTATGTAGTTTTCCCTAACAATGTTTGATTGTTGTGTCTTTGAGCACATCCTTCCTAACGAAAAAATGCAGATATCACTCAAAATTCAATGTAGTGGAAAACGTAAACATAAAATCATTGTTTGTATTATTACTATCATTACTTATATTAAACGTACAAATCATTATTTACTCAACAATGTCATAATTAAAAACTTGCAAATTATTCAATGAGGGTGTATATTTCCTCTTACCATCCTGTTACTAAAGTTTTGGCTCCATATCCTTGAAAGATTTCTGGCAATGGCTCCCGCCTAGACATAGGAATGCTAGAATTTGATCGAGATTTTCTTACTGTGTCTAAAACACCTTCTAAATTAACATATGATTCACTTTTTTATAAAGCTTCATTTTTTTAAGTTTAGTTCAGTACTAGTACGTTGTACCCTCATGGGGATGTTGAATTCAGTAATGTCGCTTTTGCAATTCATATCGATTTGCATTAACATGAAAAATGCTAATATTGTTGAAAATTGAACAAACTCTTAAAGTACATTTCGATCTTAATCATTTTTGATAATTTTCGAACACTTTACCTCAAAATATGACCTACACTATACTCCTACCCTAGCCTATAATATGACCTACCCTAACCTCTATAAGGGACCTCACGCAAACATCACGAGCCGATGTAGACATATATGAATTTATTCATGGGATATGTAAAAAAAAATGTTAGCCCTCTAATTGAAAATATACACTCATTTTAAAGATTAGATATCAAGGAACAACTTTGGTTTCAAGTTTATTGTAAAAAAAAACTATTTGCTAGGTATAACTGTTATTTCCATTTTGATTAATTTTCAGGGATTGTGCGGGTATCTAAAATTTCCGATATAGATTTTATCTAACTTTTTTCACATGTACAAACATATTTCCCTTTATATACCTTTGATTCGAAAATGGCTCTTCCGATATTGGTATGGCACAAAGTTGGAAGAAACTTTGAGGTAAGTGTAAAAATGGCGTAGTATCAAATTCGATTCCCTAGATACTTAATGTTATGCATACACAAAATTATTTTTCTTGACATGACTTTTTTCCAAAAACGGTTTATGCCGTAGATAGTACGACAGTAGGCATAAATGATGATCATTAAACAATCTTTAAATATAGATAATTACTAGAAATAAATGGTGAAGAAGGTATGCAGACCGAGTTCAGTTTAACATGCGTAAACGTGTTTTTTTTAGGCGCTCCTACTTTTCAAAAACTGTTCGTTTAATTTGGCCCAAGTTTAGGGTAAAATTGGTGATTAGTGTTGTCATAGTCTTGTCTGAATTTCATCAAATACTGTCCTCTACTTTTGCTTTACGAAAAGTATTTTTTATGACTAGCATGTTTCAAGCATAATAAAATTTATTCTTAACCTATTTTATACTGCCCCAGAAATGGAGTGGTGATTAAATTAGAATCTTATTCTAATTGATTTTGTTTTCAGAAACGAGGGATTATATTAATTTTTGCACTCCTGAAAATCGATTTCTGTAATGCTTCGCTATAATATTCTTCTTATGGTTTATAGGTCTAGTCAACAGATTAAAATTTTTAACATGTTAAGTCAAAAAAGTAAGCCATATTTTTAATAATTGAGGTATTTTAGTTTTCTTAGTATATTATCAATTGTTGAAAATGATATATTTTCGTACATAATGTAAGCTTATCAAATAATTCTATTTGATTTATGAGGAATTATATTGAGCCAATCTTTTTCTTTTATTTGTAGAGCGTATATCGTTTAAGTAGCTATTTCGCTTTTTAAATTGTCTGATATTAGAATGCTACCAATGGGTAGTTTCTCTACACGCCCACTCCATTTTAACTGAGATCAAATTTACTAAATGTATTATAATGTATAGTTATAAATAGCAATAAATAAATAAAATAAAAAATTACCTGATAAGGCGTTGAGAGATGCATTTTATGTCTAAGTGTCATATAATCTTCTCATTTTAAAGAAAATTAGTGATACTGAAGACGAGCCAGACGCTGTCATCCACCTATCTGGTGATTAACTTTAAGCAAATGGTTGGACGAACTATAAGGTAATGAGCACACTGGCAAAATTAAAAAAGAAATGGAGTTGAACATTTTTAGGTTAATGCTGATTAATTCGTAAAGAAATTGGATCTCTTAAAACCAAGTAACAGCCACTAATTCATTGATACCTTTAGTCAGATAATAAAATAATAAAGGTGTAACAATTGCTTACTCAGCTTGGAGTCACACAAAAGTCTAGAAAAGGATTCCAAACTGTGGAAGACTTTAGTGAGAGGTTCATTATTTCAAGCTTCAACTAAACAAAATGTGGTATTTTTGAAAGACATTCGACTGAAAAGCGTGAAAAATACACTATTACATGAGTGTGGCGCAAATTATTAAGTTTTAACCATTTTAATTATATAAAAACAATTTATATTAATTTCAGCCATGTTAATTGTTAAATTTTTGGTTTGTCATTAATTTTTTTTATTAGCTTGTATTTTGTTAAAGACATTTTCCCATACGCTTCCATTCTCCCGCCCTAAATTTTGGTGATGATACTCCTTTCCCGCTTCGGCAGTGATTTTGAATTGAAATTATGGAAACGTATTTTATATAGAATAATAAAGTATTGTGGCAAGTATAAATTGAGCACAATAATTTTTAAAAATATCAAATGTTTATATTCTTGGAAAACTGGTAATTATGTACCTGACTAGCCTGTACACGTAGTGAGGAAGCCATGCTGATATACAAGCCAGCAATTTTTAATTGATCAATATTGTTTTTAAAAATAAATCTTCATTTTAGTGAAAATTCTTATTCGTGAACTACAATAAACAGTTAAACCTTAAACATATTTTTTCGTAATCAAGATTAACAGATAACGTTATTATTCGTCATTCACCACTAAAAAGGCATAAATATTATTCGTTATAAAAGTTTTCCTGATGTAATGTATAATGCTTAGACCTTATTTTATACTAAAGTTCTGGTTTTGCAAAACAAATTATTTAAGTTTTATTAAAGATGAGTTCAATCAAGTTATCGTTACTACAACCACTTGTCTACATGCACTAAATAAAACATATATTCATACATTCGTGTTCATCAAATGTACTTTTTCTGAAATTTCTAAAATATTTGGTGAAAGTTTAGATAGTTTTTGAAATACTACTGAATGGCTTTCATTTTTATCATACCACTTAACTACTACACTGTTTTTTCTTGTTTTTTTCTTTTTTGTAGTCCGGTTTTTTTTTCGATAGAGAAAAAAATTCTTCTGCTGCAAAGCACTCAACTATAAAAAAGAAAAAAAAAACAATTCTCTCTCTTTATCCACCCTGATACATTCTTCATCAACAATTCACGGGATTTTCTTACATTGATTAGATTTACTCAGAAACGTATTGTACAAAGTGGGAACACCAGGTACATCAGCATATTTTTTGAACAACTTTGGTTTATCCAGAGGCAGTAATATACAATATACTAGGTTTAATCATTATTTATTTACTGTTTGAAAAGTGACAAACTTTATACAACAAAATTCAAACATTTATAAGAGATACTTTTCTTCACTTCTAATGGGAAAATATATTAATTTTATTTCTATAAACATTATTGATAAGCTGTAATCAACATAAGCTGTTCAATCTTTCTTGGCATTACAATATTTCTCAGTTCAATTTTTTTTTCTTCACGAGGTTCAACTCACGTTTAAGATTTCTTTACGTTTTTGAGTGAAATTTTTTAGTATATTCAATTTTTTTAGTATTATTTCAATTTTATCAAAGTAAATTGAAAGATAATCTTCAATTATATATATATATATATGATTTCTCAAACAAATTATTGGTAAATATTTTTCCAATTTGTTCTTTATTCTCATTTCTTAACCTTGTTAATTTAAAAGAATGATGTTTATGAACTTAACAATAAACTTTCCCACATACTAATGACATTATTTTTTTGTATGCTAATAACAGATCTATTGAATGATAAGCATAATTAATTAAACTGAATACAGATCTTGATAAATATATAAAACATTACCTTTAAATCCCTTAGTGGTTTGTATACTACCTTTAAATTTCTGTTCTGAAGTCATAATTGTAGGTGTTTACCCCTAAAATAGAAGTAAAAAATTAATTTATTTAACTTAGTAACGGTAGATAACAATATGAATACATAAAATATGAATTTTATTTCTGCAAATTGTCGTCCATTCGAAAGATTTTTCTACCAGACATCACTGTGGTTACATTTTTTGTCTTTGGTTATTAATATTCCAATGAGGAAGGACGTTATCTATAAGTTGTTGCCTTATCTATGGAAATCTACTCACTGAGGTCTCTAAAGGAGATCATGATGTAGATCTTCGAGAGGTAGAATGTAAAGCCCTTAATATTTTTCCGAAAAACTTAAGAGGGATCGAGGGAAGAGATGGGGTTAAGATACTACAAAGAGGCCAAAGAGAATTCTTCCTCCGACATCGTGGAAAATGCCAGATTCACTCAGAATGGAGATTGGAGGAAACCGAGAAAACTCGGTAAAACTAAGTGGTGTAGTTGGGCAGAGAAAAGAGTATTGAGGACAGGAAAAGGAGATAAGAGTCAAAAAAGGTTGATGTAAGGTGCTCAACCAAGCGCTGAGCTGTACCACAGAAAAACGTTATTGTTTTAGGCAGAATTAAATTTATTTCAAAAGTAGGAAAATAAATAAAGTTTTTTAATTCGCAGAAGTGGTATAAGTATTATCCCATACTTACAGCCCACCTGCTTGTCTAGCGTGCTGTTACCTAAGGTAGAAAAAGGATACCAACTTCTACTAACATATTCCATGTACCTTAATTTCCTATTTCCTTATCATTGGAGGGTACGAAAAAAAAAAACTAGCGTGCTAGGATTGGCCAGGTACCAAGAAAATAGGTTATTAGTATTCCATCACAATTTTCTATTTCAAAGTTACCATAAGTCAAGATACACATTGTTTTCAATCAAAAATCCATCCATAAGTTTGCAACATTAGATTTAATTATTTTAATTAATATATAAGAAGATGGTCAGGGTTGTGGTCAAAAGAGAAACAAAAATAGTTAACAACTATTTATTTTCCAACGTTTTGTCCCACTTCGCAGGGCTTCATCAGGGCTTAAAAGATACAAAAAGTGGGGCGAAACGTCGGAAAATAAATAGTTGTAAACTAATTTTGTTTCTCTTTTGACCGCAACCCTGACCATCTTCTTATATATCAATTTTTATGATCAACTTAACATATATATTTTAATTAATATTTTCTTATGGTTTGACACTGTTGAACATTTGTCACAAGAAAAGTGAATCACTTAGAGAACAACGTTGTTACAAGCTTATGAGAACAAAAAAATGACTAGTTTGGAAATGATTTTTGATAAATGATAATGCAAACGGATTTTTTTTTTTTTTCAGAAAGTTATGAGATAAATTGGTTATATAAAGGAAAACTAGGATATAAAAATATATTTAATAATAGAACAATTATGCTTAAATACCTGGCTGCAATATTTATTATCTTTATAAATAGAGTTCTAAATATTTGAGTCAGAGATTCACAATCTTTATTTTCTGCATTATGAAAAAAGATAATATCAATAAATTGTTTGAAGCATTAAATAGTCACCACGACAAATTGAAGTTTACTATGGAATTAGAAAATGAGGGTAATTAAGATTGTTAGACATACTGATGATAGACAAGACAAGGATATAATCACAGAATGGACAAACAAAGTAACAAGCAGTAATGTGATATTGAATTACTATTCTCGCCTCCATTTTCTATGAAATATAATGTAACGAATAATTACATGAACAAGGCAATAAGAATAACTAACGCTAGTAGGTTGTATATTGTAAAAAAAAAAAAATATTTGAAATATTTCTGGAATCCCAAATATAGAACTCGACAATAAAATAATAGATAATAAAGCAATTAATAAGAAATTGTATAGATACAAATACATAAAGGGTTTATTGGAAGATATACATAAATCATTTAAAGATTATGACGTTGATGAATACCCCTTTTGTTACAGACCAAACAATACTATTAAAAATTATTATAGTAAATTGAAGGACGGGATTGATGCAATATAGGCGAAACTAGCTTATTGTTGGGTGTTGGAGTGTATCAACACAGAAATGATACGAGAAATAAGGAGAAGGATCCCAATAAAACAGCACTAGTTCAGCATGCAGTCAAAATCCAACACAAATTTGACTTTGATAATACAATAAGTTTACTTAAAGAAAATAATATGTTGAAAAAGAAAAATACTTCTCTTTATTTACATGTCAGAAACCATCAATTAAACAATGAATTTTAAAACAGACAAAAGAAATTTGAATTAACACTATGCAGAGATTTTAAGTAAAATTAATTTATGAGTAATATGAGTAAATTTTATGTTATTATTTACAATTAACCTTTATATGAATATTAATAATAAAAGAAATACAAATTTAGACCAAAATACAGTTTGAAATAAATCAATTTGTATACCTGTCATTATTTGGGATGCTAGTACAATTCCTGAAGGCAATTATCCAAATATGTATTTATATTAATTAAAATTATTTGAGTGATGCAAAACTATTATTATTATTGAATTCCTTTTCAAAGGTTTTTGTGTTTACCAGTTTACCAATTCTATATCTTTATAATTATAAAATATTGTTACCATTGGAACATATATAATATAATAAGGGGTGTTATTGGGTAAGATAATAGTATCTAAACTAAATAAAGAGGAAAGTATTTATTTACATTTGAATGTAATAAAATGATCCAGATAAATATGGCTTGCCATAAAATATTAATTATATTGTAACTTATTACCTCATATGTCTATGAACAGCAGCTGAGTTGGGAGATGCATGGCATGACATCTTAGCCGTGGTGTTCCAGACCTGATTAGCCCTTCTTCTTCTTATCAAAGTCCATTCTCTTCTCTTTTTGGTCTGCCCGCTTCTGTGCTTCTGTCTTCTGTTCTCTGCTGACCTGTCTTAAGTCCCCTGTCCCTCATTTCTTCTCAGGGGCGTTATCTTTTTGGAATCTCATTGGCTATTATTAGCCATGCTCAAGAAGAATTAGTCACAAGGGGCTACCAGTGTTTGGTACAAGTGTTGTGTATAAACTACCTGGCTAAAGGATTTTGACCCTTAAACATCTTGTATCCATTAGAACCCTGGGAAAAGGTTCTCTGTGTTAACAGGTGTCAATCCACTTTTCTATCTCCCGCCCTTCCCAGGAACAGGTATCAATATATTTGTCATATCGGAATGGTTAATACATCAATACATAGCAAATAATAAGTCTGACCTGAGTGTATAGAAGGTTAAAAATTGTTTGTTGATAAGAAAGTGATAGTGTTAAGTTGATCTATTATTAAAAATGTTTAAAATTAATGAAGCTGTGACAAAATAGGTAACTAGACATAAGGCAATCTTATTAATAATTAGTATGATTCCCCATTAATTTATTGTTTCATAGGGTGATTTGACTGATATTAATGACTTGGGCAGAGTAGCAAGAAAAAAGATTTTAAAAATTTGGAAGTGAGATGTAGATTTATATGTAAGGTATGTTAAATTATTCATAATAATGGTGTTTTTAAAATGAATGTATAATAAAAGCTGTTAATTGTTAGATCGTCCTTGAGGATCGCCAAATTTGGGTGAAATGTTGGACTGTTAAAGAATTAATAAAGTGTTGAGACAACTTGGATACCAATCAATTTATTTCAACTGTTGGTTATAATATTCAGTTTTACTGCCTTGAAATTAAGTATTCAAAAACTATAAAAACAGCAGTCCTTGACCAGGTAGTTATAAATCGACAATAATAAGTTAAAAAATGTTCCAGGTCTTAGCTACTTTTTTAAAGTATTTCCGGAGCGCGTGTGGCCACTATAACGTACCTCTCATTAGGTCAACTACCTCGACCACTTGAACACCCATTGCCTTCTTAAGTTGTAGTATTCTGGTGCTCACTGACTGGAACACTAACCACACTTACGGTCAGGTCAATAATTAGGCAAGTATATATTTACCTAATTAAAAGATGTACAACTCAACTATACTCCTAAACAGAAATAAATTCCTGGCACCTTAAAGGACGTAGAAAAAATGATTTAACAACCAAAAGATCCATCCGCAGCTAGAAAAAGAAACTGGTTAATAATAATAATTTATAGTTTAGCAAACCTAAATGTTCGATACCGCTTTACCACCTATTATTGACAATCACAGCAAATGTGCTAATATTTTTATAACTATTCATAATTATTACTTCATACTCCAACAAACATTCTGTTTGATATTACAAACTACGACTCCTATAGTAATACTGTTCTTAGTTTGTATTATGTAGAAGTGGAAAAACACAGGATTACTAAGATATATTTTTTTAATCTAGTATAGTTAGCATCAGATTTATTGATTTCTGTATAATAAGTTATAAAAGAGTATTTATGGTAAATGGAATTTTCATAATGTAATAAAATATCTCCCCCTCCCCCCCAAAAAAACGATATTATAATAGATTCAACACATGTCCATCCTATTTTTTGAAAACTATCAGTGTTCATAAGAATAGCTCCAAACAACACAGATGTGTAGTCGATAAAAATATGTAATAGGTAAAAAAAAAAAAGCAGTTTTTGGAACATCAAATTACCTTGGAAAAGCGGATAGGAGTTACACTCTTAAACTGAATGATTTTTCGGTTGATTAAAAAAAATGAAAGATAGGTACTTAATTATTTCTTAAAAGTGCATAATTATGAGAAAAGAACGGAAACACAAGATAAATCAACTGCTTTTTTCACTTCCGGTATGGGTAAAAACCGTTTCTACCTCCTGTAGGTTAAGAAATATTGAGGAAGCAAAACGTTTTGAGGTTACAGTGGTTCTCTATTTTTATAGAAACCTTTCTACGAAAAATCTAAGTTAATGGTGTTTACAGGTAGTCTAACTCAATGTATGACAATGACTGAAATGGATCAATTCCAATTTAAAACAATTTTTCAAGATTGATATTATGTTGAGGGACTATGAATTTTGTTGTGATTTTATATAGTTATTCTACGTGGTATTGAAAGCAAAAAACAAATATTTTCCACTGTTTTCGAGTTATCTAAGGCATAAGAAGTTAAAGCAATTGAATTGAATCCACAACCTTGGTTAAAAGTATTTGACACCGACAGTTTTCTTTATATAATATATTTTAAAGAAATGATCTGACATCTATTTTTCAATAAGAAACATAGGTTTAGGAAAATTATTTCATATGATGAAATATAAAATGTTTCATGGTGCCTAATGCATTTGGCCAAGGCTGTACGAGAAGTAAAGCAACATTTATGCTCGAGGTGTTCTTTTAATTGAAGAAAGTTTTCCCTTTTGAATTACTGAACTAAATCTAATAAATAAATGAGGAATCATTTTTGATAAAATGTAAATTCATATATTTCTACATAATAAATGTATTATAGAGATCAGGATCGAAACTGCGGGAAGCGACAGAAGAGGCATAGGAAGTTGGCTTTGATAATCCTATGGATAGTCGTCTCCATCGTAAGTCATTAGACTAACGTAGACTGTCGATAACATTGATAACATCACACTTTTTTCCCAAAATTTCGGAATTAGTTTTATAATAGTAACAGTGTGAACCCCGATGTCCCATGAATAGTCATGGTTCAGTACTTTATAAGAAAGCACTGTTTTTAGAACAACGGTTTATGGGGTGATTTTTTTTTCAGATCTCCCGCTACCGCCAAATTTTCTCCCAATTGGGGGTATCCACTGTATGAGTCTGGATGAATCTTAGGAAGACTCCATAACCCACAGGCTTGACTCAGAGCCACAGTGTAACAGTTAATAACTATCTGCCCTGCCAGATTCGAACCCGGGTCCTATATTTTAATTTTAGAACATATTATAAAATAAAAAAAAAGAAATATTTTAATTAAAGCAATTTGCCCGTTAAATCTTAAAACCTTTAAAAAATTTTTCTTAATGTTTTTTAAACAAAATAATGTATTTATATCCAAATTTTATAAGTTAATGGGAATTTCATACAGAAATAGTGGAATTTCATGCCAGAGAACGAATGACTGAGTTCTTATTTTTTGTGGGTTTTCAAAAAAAGTTTCACCATTCTCTATCCGCTTTCCTTGCTCACATTTTTAAAAAAATTCTTTTTTATTCCCATTTATACCATGCATCCCTAATCGCTTGCTTTTCAAGCAACATGATTAGGAGGTTGGTAATTCCAGTGAAATTTTATTTTTAGGTTAAGTAAACAATAAATATGTTATATTTCATTTATTTATTGTTTTCGTTTTTTATTATTTTCACTTTAATTCATTCATTAAAGTAAGTTAACGTTATGAATTGATGATATTTATTTCTAAAAATATTATCTAAACGTTAAATAAAAGAGGAGGAGGTGGATGGTAGAAGGCAAGAAATAATTACCTAGAGGGTCCCATAAAATTGAAAGCTAAAACTGATAGCTAAAGAAACAAAAAAAAAATTTGCTCTTGACAATATTGATGTTTTGTTTTTTTCTAAAAGCAAATAAACTTTACGTTTATCTTTCCAAATTATTTAATTCAAATGAGACCCTGGAAGTAGCATTCTCTGGTACTTACCTTATTTTAGCTATTTATTCAGCGTCTATTAAAATATACGTCGAACATAACACACGTTTTATATTATGGATATGTCCTTAATATATATGTTACGTAATATATTAAATTTTCGTAGATTAAATAGGTAATAAAAACGTCCTGGTGATTTTTTTATACTCTCTATATTTTTAAGTTCCAATGAGAACATTATCTATGATCATGTCAATGATAATTGATCTAGTTATTTATTATCATACTCTCAAGGTTTCTTTTTATTTCTTATCAAGCGAATATCGCTGATAAAGATCTTTTAAAAAAACTTCACAGTTATAATTCCAATGAATGATAATTGCTAAAAAGGTTTCTTATCATATTAACAATCTTAATCTTTATTCTCGTTCCTTAAAAAAGATAAATATATATCAAAATTAAATTTTCTAACTTTAAACAGACCACATAATAAGACATTTGAATCCCCGCTCAACATAGTATCAACGCGCACTTGGCGCCTTCAACTATACACACACAGTGCAAAATAGAATCAATACCTTATAATACCCCTGGTAGTAAAAGGATGCATAACATCAACCTAAACATTGTTGCATGTACCCTACTTTCCTTTTCCTTATTAATGGAGGGTAAAAAAAAAAAAAAGACATTTGAACAACCAACGGTGACAGAATTTATATCGAGGATAAACATCAAATTTTTTGACAGCCTTCAGTACTGTACGAACCCACTATTTAGGAAACTGACACCGATAGAACGGCCACAAAGGTGGCAGACATACACAAACAGGCTCAGACTCGACTGAGTACTATTATATAAATTATTTGAATCAACATACCTGGTGAGCCCCATCACCAACAGACAGACACAAAATACATACTACCCCTTCCCAAATAATCAAATATCCTCTTAGAATGCATTACCAGAATGCAGAAAAAGTTGCCGTTTTTTATCATGACTTCGTCCCCACGCACATATGGGGCTTAGAAGAAAAAAAAACCTTTTTTATTATTATTTCAATAAGGTAATAAAAAAATATAATATTAAATAATTCGCTATTCTTGTTCCATTGATTACATTAGGCATCATCTTTGCACAGCGATGATTGCGAAATGGTTGTGTAATATCACTGGTATGTTCCGTGTATGAACATCGTGGAACTATATTTATGGCTATTTAAAATTTTAATTTAAATAATAGTTACCCGATTGTATGATAAAAATAGCTTTTAATTATCTGATTTAGCAATAAAAAATATTAACTTGGCCATTCCCACAGATTATGTAGTCCAGTAAAAATAGTTCTTGGTAGCACAGATACAGGCTAACAAAGGTAGAATAAAAGCTATATTGACCGATGTTTGGTGGTTTAATTTGTTCAATGTGAAGGAATTCTATACTACGTAATATTGATGTATTTGTTTTTGCTGAGATATTCAGTCCAGTCTTATTGTAGGTATAATTGTCAGGCAAACATTAATTGAAATTACATTTGGTCGAAATGAGTAAAAGCGATTACTTTGGTTCGATTAGTGCTTGTAATTTTGGAATACTGTTACAATTATAATAGTTCAAGTAGTTGGAATTACTGATTATTATTGTAATTTCATTTTTGATACTCGAAATTGCAGTAGTTTGGAAGCAATTTAACTGTAATTACTTTTTGTTCAAAACTGCGAAGGTTTTGGAGAGGTTCTGAACATCTGCTCATTTATATTTTGGGGGGGGGTGTTGATTGCGAATTATAATTTAGTGAATTCCAATTTTTCCCGACGATGGGTGTAAAAAAAAATGATCTTTTTTCAGTTTGAACCTACACTAAATAAAACAAGAGTATAATACTTTGCTCCATCTATTTTCTAGTCCGAAGCATCATTCATGAGCAACCGCTGTCGAATAGTGTCCTGTCGATTGAGGCCCTGAAAGGAATATTGGTTGACAATTTGGGAGAAGTTCTAAAAATTTGTTCATTTGAGTTTTTCAGGGTGCTAAGATTTTAATTTTCTGAATTTTTTTTTCTTAAAGTATGATTAAAGAAAAAAAAAACAATATTTTTTCCTTTTTTGGAAAATCATTGTTCATTTGAATGACTTCTAAAAATCATTTTAAACTAAATAAAAGAAGGAAAAATTAACTACAAATTTCATGTTAGCAGTTTTTTGTTTGGCCTCTCTGTTTTCAAGGGAGCGTTGTCGAAATTATGAGACGGAATGTAGTTTAGACGAATGGGACCAGAAAGAGACCCTGAAAGGTTTAAAGAAACTATGAAAATTGATGATTAATGTTTTTGAGTGCAAATTACGAATCTCTTTCTGATCCCAATTTGACTAGACTACAGCCCGTCTCATAATTTCGACTCGGACAGGTTTCAAAACATAGCGGTCAAACAAAAAATCACGAGAATCAAAGTTGCAGATAAGGTTCTCTTTTTCGGGGAGGGAAGGAGAGGGGGCGGGGATAATCACTCCTAAAAACATAAACGAACAAATTTTCAGAACTTTCCACCAATACCTATTTCTGATTCCCAGTTAACTCGACTAATTAAAAATAAAAAAAGGAAAATCGCTTTAGATTTTAAGTTATTGTTTATTCTTTCATTAATTGTTTACTGAATGATTTTAATCAAAATCCTTACTTGTAGTAATTTTCATTTTAAATTAACTCCAATATTATTCAAGTAATTTTTCCTCCAAAACCACCGGACGAAATTTCTGAGATTGATTCAATCAAAAACGCGAATAAAGTGATAATAAATATGTTTTTAAAAATATTATTGTTTATAATTTTGATTTTTTGTCAATTGTACTGTTAAGTTCACTGGAAATTTAGAAGCAGGAGACCAATGACTTTAGAACATAATAGGGAAATTATGAAAAGATAGTTGAGCGTTGATAATATGTATGAAGAAAAATCGGTTGGGGTTCAGTCAGAAAATAACGCAAACAAGTTGAAAAAACTTTTTTAATAGTGCCAACGCTTCGGCCAGAAGATCGGAAATCAAAGTGGATCTAATCTAAGCACTTAGATTTCCTTCTAGTATATTATACACTTATGGATTTTATCCATTGATAGACTTCCAATCTCCTGCTAGTAGCCCTAATGAAAGCTAGAAATTCTGGCCGAAACATTGGCACTATTAAATAAGTTTTTTCTACTTATTTGTGTTATTTTCTGACCGCACTCCCAACCATCTCCTCTTCATAATTGGAAAATGTTCTTATAATTCTCTCAGCTTGAATTTTAATATATATTTTTTTTAATTTAAAGTTGAAATTCGGAAAATTGTATTACTAAATGTGTTAAAAATATATTATTACTATTTGTAATTTTGAATCCAGCGAAGAAACCCGTCAATCATGAGTGGTGGGAGAGCTAGCGGCAACACTGGCGTGACGACACAGTAGTCCATTGAAGCGCTGACTGTGGAAGTGAGTATTTCAGTCTCGAAGCCGGTTTGTTAGTGTCGAGGTTCTGTTCTGTAATTCTTATTTCGAACAATAAAGTAAGTGTTATAATTTTCTACAGTAATAATGATTAAATTTCAATGTTAATTTATTTAATCTGTACAACTATTCTATGTATTTGTCTTTTCCAAAGTATTTAATAATTTCGTTATCTTTAATCTTACATTATCACCCAAAACAGTATTCTACCTAAGTTTTTCTTGTTATCAAGTATTGTTATAGCTTATCATTTTTTTTTTATACTTATGTTATTACCTTTGTCAAGTTTCAATACCCATTGTCATGTTTGAACACTAAAATTATTGTTTGTATAGGTATTGTTCCATAAATATGTAAATGCTCTCTTAGTTTGTATAAATAAAACCTCTTTAGTTCTCTTAACTGAACATGTTCTAACTTGTATAGTTACTGTTGCATCTGTATTTGTTCATCATCTGTTTTACAATCTTATGATAAAGAAATGTTATTCTTAGTGATTCATGTTCTTATTTTTGGTTGATTTTGTGATTTATGTATACAATATAAACATGAAGAACTCGTTAAAAAGTTAATTTTTATACTGTATTTGGGATTATTCTGAAAATATTGAATAAAATCTTAAATTCCATGTTTATATTTATTGGATTTTGATAAATTTCCTAAGCAAGTTTTGAATTTTGTCCAATTTATCGTTTTTTGCTTACATATTATTTTATTGTAGTATTAAATTCAAGTTATTCATAGCATATTGTTAGAAAAATCAAGGATGGAAGTTAATTCTTTGAAAATACAAGTTAGCTATATTTGACGATTCATTGAAGTGAAATGAGTTCCAGACCAATTTATTAATAATTATAGTTATGCTGGAATGAAGGTAGGAAAAATATTTACATAATAAAGACTTATTTTCATATATTGTTGCTTCAGCTCAAAAAAAATGAAATTAATTTACCATTTGTACTTTTTAGTGACCACTTATTTCATTGTCGGTATAAAAATGTAATCTTTCTGTTTCCTATAGATTAATTTTAAATATCATTTCTAATTTTTGTGCCTGAATCTTTAATATTAAATTGTTCTTTTTTATTCATAATAATTATTGTACTTTAGATCTTGAAATATCCATCAGCCTATGATATTAAGAACTTATCCTGTTTCAAGTAGTTTGTCAGAATGTGATCAATAATAGTCCTCCTTGTTCAATCGTTCTCATCTATATTTAGTCCATTAACAAGTATTTCATTCCAGTGATACTATTTTGAGACTGGAGAACTGGTTGGAATTGTTTTTCTTTTAGTATATCAGTTACTTTGGTTTATCTTTACTATAGAAGCTGCAGTTAATTTATTCCAATTTTTTTTAATTGAAGCAATATTTTAACTGCCAGTTTCTGTTAGTAAATTAGAGAAGTAAATTTATATTAAAGTTAGAATCATTCAAAAATATAAGTTTATACATTTCACAATTCTATAAATTGACAGTTTATATTAATACAAGATTGCTATTAACACAATAATAAATATCTAATGGAAGTGTGATTGATGAGTATTTAACTATAATAGAAAAATCCAGCAAAATACATGAGTAATCTAAAATAGATAAGTATTATTTGTATGATTTTTGAAAGATTCTATGTACAATACTTAGATTTATAGTTCTATTTTGAATAATTCTAATATTATAAAATATTTCTTTAAAAAATTTCACCAATGGTGTAAAATATTTTATTACAAAGATGAACAATATCCATTTTCAGTACTGTTGATAGTAGTTCCTTGGTGCAACCTATTATACTCAACCCTTTTTCATCTATTAAGATAATTATTGATGATTATTATCAGAATATTTATAATTATAACTCTTGGAAAATAAGACTTAGTAAAATAAAAATTAGTGGTTTGAATTCATATTTAATTATATTATTTAACCCATTTCCTCTATTATAACTTACAAGTAATCAAAATTTATCTACAATATACATTTTTTGCTAGTAAAATAACTTGTAATAAGGTCAAAATGAAATTATACATTGAGTTTAAAACAAATTATTATCTCCTTTTTGTTAAAGTAACTCAGTAATATATTAGTTTTTTTAATAAATCAATTGTTATTCATGTTAAGTCTCAACACTCTATTATATCATTAACAGTCGAACATTTCGGCCTATTCGGCCATCATCAAGGACAATCTAACAATTAACAGCTATTATACATTTATTTGTAACAATTTTAAAAACAACATTATTATTAATAATTTAACATACCATAAATATAAATTTACATCTCACATCCAATTATTTAAAAACATTTTGCTGGCTATTCTGCCCAGGTCATTAATTACTTGTCATATTACCCTATGAAACAATAAATGAATCATATTACTTATAATTGTAATTAGTCGCCCTAATGCAATAATGTATTCGTCAAGTTTTAAAAATAGTTCTCTTATTACTGATGAATTTTATATCTGTAAATTTTTGATTTACTTGCTCTTATTAATGTAAATATGTAATTGGCTTCCACCATATTTCTTAAGTCTGAGATCAAATTTTACTCATTTTTCTGACATTTAGTTTTTATTACTTATATGTTATGATTTATTAATTATTTTTGTAATAATTCCAGAAATGGAGGATAGTGAAGTAAAAACATTTTACAAAGATAAAAATATTTTTATCACTGGGGCAACTGGGTTTGTCGGAATGGCTGTCGTGGAAAAACTTCTTCGGACTACAGATGTTGGTAAAATTTACCTCCTCATCAGGCCAAAGAAGGGGAAGGAAGCATCTGCCAGACTGGAAGAGTACATTAAAAATCCAGTAAATTTTTTTTCAATTTTATTTGTTTAGGTATTTGTCTGAGATTTACATTTTGGGTTATGTAATGTGTTTGTATGGTACTAGACTTAAGAGGTGGACTTTATTTTTCTAAATCCAATGAAATATAAAATTTGCTTTATATTATTGTTTGTCATTAACTGTTGGGACCACAGCCTGGTTGTCCTAGGGACACCCTTGCACTATGCGCAGATTATGCTAGATTTCAAGGATGTATATTTTAGGTGTGTAATCACTGTGTAGGTTAGTAGATCAATGAGGAATAGAATAAAAAAATTAAATATACTTATGAATGAATTGGACAATAGATACATTGTATTTATAAGAAATACAATGACACATGATTTAAAGATAGTGAATATTGAAATAAATGGCAAAACAAAATACAAGGAAAGAGAGGAAGGTGAGTTAGGAATTTAACTATTATAAAAGTAAAAATCAAGGGTGGCCTTAACATCAACTTCAAGTAGTTATTTCATAAATTATTGTATTTGTATTTTTAATAATATGTTGGTGAGAGACATTCTAGATAGAAAATTACTGCCATGATTTTATAAACATTTTAGTTGATGAGCGCAATATAATAATTGTTGTATTCTGACAAATCTGGTTCTTTAATTATTAACATGATTTGAATTTCTTAGTTTTTGTTGTATTTACTTTATTTAACCTCAGGTGTCATTTTAATTTTTT
Source organism: Halyomorpha halys (assembly GCF_000696795.3). Lineage (NCBI taxonomy): Eukaryota > Metazoa > Arthropoda > Insecta > Hemiptera > Pentatomidae > Halyomorpha > Halyomorpha halys. The sequence continues at coordinate 301,842 of NW_027115547.1, forward strand.
TCGTATGGCTGTAGTATGTTTTCCCCCTTTTTTTAAAATATGGATCAAAGATCGAACTAATTACAGTTTAATTATCTTGATCATTGCAATGAGTAATGCTGCCAAATGTGTCAAAACTGTTCAATGATTATAAAATGCCATTGTCATTCATTTCTTTATGACCCTTACAACATGTAATCTTACAATCACACATGTAATCATAAATCACGTGCAATATTAAGATAACAGTTTCCTATCAATTTTTTTCCCCTCCTTTACGTGTATAGAAAAATACTTCACAGAGTACTGCTTTGAAACTAAAGAGGAATTGATAAAGTACTTTAATTAAAATGATAATTTAGAATGATGTGGTGCTACTTATGAACTTCCAAAGGTTTTATTGTTTGCTAAAAAATGCTGATTAAGTGGGTATGAGGTTGTTTCTGTTCTATTTATAGACATTATCTTCATTTTGCCATTTGTTTTATATATATATCTATTAGTATGATTATCAATTTAAAACGATATATATATATATATATATATATATATTGAAAAATTGTGGATTTTACATTTGTTTTTGCTGTTATTGTAATTTTGATTTTAAAGTTATATACAAGCAATGCATGGTAGTATTAAACTTATTTTTTGTGGTTTGTTTATCTATTTGGATTAAAAAAAAATTAGTTAAGATAGATGTGTTTTGTTTTATCCAAAAGCTTAACTATTACTTATCTGTGTTATTGATCTGCTATGTGGCTGATATTCTGGTATGTGTCACCATATGACTCAGAGCAGATTGTTCTTTACTTAATCTATATTGTTTGTATGCAGAATAATAAAAAGAGATATATTATGCTGCAATTTAATTTTTAAGTAGGAGTTCTTTCTTTAACATGGTTTTTTCTCCCACTATTAAAATCCATAAATAGCCTTCTCAATTTAATATTCAATGATTTTATCTCATTATATTGGCTCAAATATAAAACAAGATCATTATTTCATAAACTATGGAGAATATAGCTTCTGTTATGAATGAAACTGTTTTGAATAAACATGTTGTGTAGTTTATATTTTACTTTATTTAGCTTATTTTTGTTACCATGTTCTACACTATTGTATAAAAAGAACTGAACAGATTTTTAAAGAAAAGTGAAATATTATTCACCATTTTGTTTTTTTAGTTTCAATAATGAACCTTTGTGATTGACAAAGAACGAAAAAAACAAAAAAACATTTCTTCCATCAAAATTCGAATTTTTCATGTTACAAGATACCGAAGTAGGATCTAAAAATTGAATTATAAAAATCTGTCTCTGCATAATATGCAGTCCAATTCTTTTCTGCAATGTTAATGTCCCTTTTTTTTGTTTTTCATTTCTTTTGATTTTGCACCAAAGGGTTCCCTAACATGATCCTCTAAACCCTACATTACCTTCTGCAATTTGGTTTCATAACGAGCGAAACCTATTAGAGGTTTCATATGTTCATGTTCCATTCATTATTAAGATAGAGGAAAAACATAATGTATTTTGGAATTACCATCCTAAAGTTCAAAAAACAAATTTGTTATACCGCAGTATAAATTTAGTTCAGGCAATAGTTGGAAAAAAAAACCTATTGTTCACTAAGACGTCGCTTGTAAACCTTGAATTCTCACCCACTGATTTGATGATGAACTTCAACTCTACTGACAATAGTACAAGAGCCGGGAAGAAAAAAAGGCAGTTACCTCACCCCAATTTTTGGTTGCTTTAATGAAAACTATGTATAATTACTAGTCAAAATTGACGAGTCTGCCAAGTATAGGCAGGGGGAATAAAAAATGGCGGCTGTTTCAAAACCATAAGAAAACATTATTTTTTCATTCGGAGCTCTATATCTTAAAAACTACCAACAACACTAGAAAATCTAACAGAACATTATTTAAAGAAGAGTAAATTTGCTGAAATATTATCCCTAATGAGTTAAAATAAATGAGCTATTTACGTCCAATAGTTCTCGATATATAGCTTTTTTAAAAAGCAAAATTTCTTAAAAATCATATGAAAGATTAGTAGTTAGCTAATTTATTTTGAGAAATCTATATCTCAGGAACTATGAGACGTACATATGTCTATTATCACTCAAATTAAAGCTAGTTTAATGGACTATAAATAAGTTTATGGCTTTTACCATCGTAGGAATAGTAGTTTTCATGATATTTGCTAAGATAAATTGATTTATAGTCGTTCGTATAGTTGATTATAAGTTTGGTTTATGAAAAACTTCATTTCAGAAACCATTTGATGTACAGATGTTTGCCAGCGCTAAAGTTAAAGTTAGTTAAATTTACTACAAAATAGCTAATTATGTTTATCTTTGTAGGAGTAGTAGTTTTTATGATATTTGACAAAATAAACTCACAAAATGTTAAATTATAGTTGTTCGTATAAAATGTTGGATTTTCGAAAAAATATATCTCTAAATCCATAAGACGCACATATGTTTGCCAACAGTCAATATAAACGAAATTAAACTTACTATAAAGTAGTTTATGACACTTATCTTCGTAGGGGTAGTAGTTTTTATGATATTC
>NW_027115547.1:310098-316428 GCF_000696795.3 Halyomorpha halys
ATAATAATAATGAATAAATAAAATGAATAATAATAATAAGTAAATAGAGGTAGTGTGACTATGAATTAATTTTATATTTATTAAAATTTATAAAAGAATGTCCTGCAGCAGTCTGGGCTTCAGTCTTCGGGTTGAGATTGGGTTTCCCAGGTTGTAGGTCACTGCTCCTGTCTGTAAACTGTCGGCAACTGGGAGTGGAACTTCATGAACCGTTTTTTGATATAATCCTCTATTGACTCCATTTGTAATTTCCGATGAAATTGGCTGTTTCTAATGAACCAAGGAGCATTGACTGCGATTCTTAGGACTTTGTTTTGAAAAGATTGTAGTTTTTTCCTTTTCGATTCAAGGGTATTCCTTCCACATTGTTATCTGGCAATCTAAGTCTTTTCTTAAATCTTCATTAGATTATAAACCAGAAATTTCCTCCTTACAATTCTTGTAATATACTTTGTGAATCTTGTTTCTGAAAGTAAAAATGTCGGAAAATTAATTTGGAAGGAATATATATCAATTGAAAGCTTTAGCAAAAACTGTTAATATCCTTTGACGTCGGATGAAAAACCAGTGGTGGTCAACGGCTTGGTCACTCTGATTTTCTTACACTATCAAATAAAAAGATCGATTATGAATTATACATAACCATCTGCGAAATTGGATAAAATGTAACTTGTTGCTCAGCATGTAGAAATCTAATATATTGACCCTGAAAACTGTTCAATGTTTTTTTAATTTAAAAATAATATCATTTACTATTAACAAAATGTTGCTTGCTAGTAATTTTGTTTTATTTTTGATCGGTTGTTTATTTTAAATTAATTAATCGAGACAAGTACTCATAAAAAAAACAAAAATCTTTATTTGGAAGAATATTGTTGGTAGTTTTAACACTAAGTTCTAAGCCTCTCAAGTAGCTGTAAATAATTAACCAGCCAGTTTTTCGCTAGTTCATACTTCATAATGTATATGTTTTACTTGTTGGAGAGATTTACTATGTCTATTTGTTTAGACTGTTGACATGAAATTTGGTGATATCTTAGTTACATTTGTGTGCTCTTGTTTGTCAGTTCCGATGATCCCTGAACTGGCGAAACATTGACTTGTTATTTCTCCTGTCGTTTAAGAGGAGTATCAATAATTAATAGAACCTAACTTAAATGCAAAATTTGTTATCGTTTAATTAATAACCTCTACCCTCTATGTTAACTTAGGAAATATAATAAAAGGTTGTTTGATAAAGTATGGTTACCTATCTTTTCCTTACTCGCTACCGAAGGTGGCTTGACTTCCTGATCGAACCCTTTATCCAATTTTTGTGAAATTCTCAGAGTGGCTAGTCTAGGGTCTAATATTCCTTTTGCCATTTACGGATGCTTCAACATATTCCCTTTGGCATATCTATATTTCAAAATCGGAACATCCTATTTGGAGCAAACATTGATTGACATTGACATAATCAGGCATAAATTTTAGTTGATTCTATCCCCTACTTTAGCTTACGCATGCTGAAACGTATTTTTCTTGTCAAATTTATATTTTGAAAATGGATCGTCTGATGTGTTCCGAATCTTGAGGAAAATTGGATATTGCTGTTGACATGATCAAGTATAAATTTTATCAGATTTCATTTACTGCTTTCGATTGCCCGTATACAAAACAAATTTTCTAAGTGTTATAACCACGTCTTATCCCGTAGATTTTATTCTGAAACCACAAATCATCAAGTTTGATTATAGTTACTTACATAAAAATAGGAAATGTTCAGAAGAAGGGTAATTTACGACGTAAAAAAAGAAAATGTACAAAAGAAGGGTAATTTTCAGGGGAAAAAATAAATAAAAAATAAAGGAATAAAAAAGAAAAGAACTTGAAAATCGTGAAGAAGCTATAATAATCCATGTATTCGGCTAACGTTTTAAACAAGTTTTGCTAGTTCTTTTCTTTGAACTATTTTCCATTCAATTAGTATTTTTGCAACAAAAAGTATTTTTTAAATATAATAAATATGCTAACACTGCTATGAAATAATAAACGAAAGTTATTAGCAATCATAACGAAATAAAAGCACGAAGTTTTCGTCCCAATTGAGTATTAGTATAACACAATTCTATTTTCAGTTCAGTGACTCAGACCACCACCATGCTGTGCAATTGTACGCACTAGCTTCACTTTTTAGTGAACTGTATGGGCGTTGTCCTTGAGTTACCTTGTCTAGAAAATGTAATGTACTTGATATTAAATTAGGGAAGTGAAATGAACTTTAATGATTCCTACTCCCCAAAAATGTTTTACGATCGCATTTCTGTTTTGTGAATTCGTACGCTTGGTAGAAGCACTCATTTCCCAGAATAGTAGTTCCTATAGGTATTAAGGTATCTACTAAACAATTTTTTTTTTTAGATAATATTTTAAAAAATTTTGAAATAATTTAACTTCTAATATAGATTCCTTGGTTTTATCGGACATTGAATCGTTTTTCGATTGCTAAGAAGTCTTTAAAAACAAGCTTAGAGTTTTAAAGTTACTAACTGGAAAACAAAGTATTTTTTTTATTTTTAATTAGTACATGGTCATTAAAAGTGTGTTCTGATAATTTTTCACTCTTTAGTTTTAAAATAAATCCAAAGTTAGAACAAATCCAATGACGCATTGGATTGATAAAGCTCAATAAAATGATAAGAGTTTATGTTTATTGTACTTTAATAAAAAAAAAAAAAAAACAGAATTAAATAATTTATTAGTTTAACTTATGCCAGTTGATATTAATTTCCAACTATGAGGATTATTCAAATCATTTCCTATGTTAAGATATGGGAATTTCGGAGTGAAAACCGGATGTAAACCCTTGTTCTATCTCGTCTTATAAAGTATTACCTTAGCACAAGCTGATGAAATTGCTAGAGTTGGAACGGAAATGATTTTTCCTAAATATATTCCTCTAATTTCCTTTTTGTTCAGTTCCCTATTCGTATGTGCAACACGGTCTTTGCAGTTGAATGCATTAGTATGCAAAGGCAGATAGGAACTCTCAGCTCGTGTTCTTACACTTTATGTAGTATTTTAAGAAAAACCTTCTTTTTTTTTTCGTAATTATGCCTTTTATTTTTAGGATTAAATATAACTGAAGACTTTAGGAAAAACGGAGTATCTCACTATTCGAAGTATTGACAAATGGCCAGCAGGGCAATGTTAATCTTGTAATCAACTTTACTTTACATTATACATGTATAACTCAACAACTGATAAGCCGTTTAAGTCCTTTTTTCTTACCTCGATTTTACCATCGTATCTGCCATCCAAAAGTCCTTCTGAAACCGTAGTTACCCGTTTTTGAAAAAAAAAAAAATACCACAGCGAAGTATTAATTTGTTTATTTCAAAAGTTGTTACTATCAATATTATCAATTTTAGTTTTACTTTAAAAAAGAAAAGCTTAATAAAACACAATGCTCTATTCCTCTTACCATTTCCGGTTTTGTGTCTGTTTCTTTCATGTTTAAACAACGGAATGTTTAAAAGGAACAGAAGTGATGTACTTTTCTGTATATTTGTTTCATTCTAGACCTTTTGTGTAATACATTCCCTTATGCATTCTAGAAATAGAAGCAGGAAATTACAGTGTTTTGTCCGTTCATCTCTTTAAACTAAACACGCCATGTGTGAACTAAACCTCTGTCGAATCTAGCTCTTTCATTCCGTTCAGAAGCATCCTAAAAATCAATTCCAGCCAACCGGTTTAAAAAAAAAAAAGGTGAAGGTTGATAATGTCGTAAAACTAGTTTCTAATCGAAAGTAGAACTAGTCTAAATTTATTAGCTTTAATAAAAGTCACGATATAAATCCATATATTCTTCATCTTATCTTCTACAATTCGACCAATGGTACTTTTTTTTTTTATAGATAGTATACTGTAAAAAAAGTAAATAAGAAATTTCAATAAGTAAAACAAAAGTTTGGTCGTACTCTTAATAATTTTCTTTTTTTATAATTCCTTTTGACCAGACATCGTCCGGGTATTTAAAGGACAGCCCTTCTGGCTTTTGGCAGAACTGAATGGTCTGGCATTTTCCAAAATTTGAACAAAGGTACTGTACTTTTTTCCGACCAAAATTTCGTTTCTAAGTTCGATAGATGAATAGATTTTACAATTTACTTTTTATTTTAACCAGATTTACTGGTAAAAACATCTTCAGTTCAGAAGTATTGACAAGAAAATATATCTCTTGTTTATTTTGTGTATTATTTGTTATTATATATAATATTATGACTGAAAAAAGTGAATTAACTTATTTATTTTTATAAAAAAAATTAAATTTATATGAATACTTTTACAGATTTCGAAAAATATTATATCTGGTCCCTACATTCATAATTTACTGTATGTACTTACTGAATACTATATTCCAACCATCTCAACTTCCATAATTCTATAATAACTTCTTTGCTATTCCTTCTACTTTTTCTGGTATCCTAGGTGTCGTTTTATATTAGCACCTTTTATTTTCTTGACTACCTGTTTAACGATCTGCTGCATTCATGTAAATAATATTCTTCTACGTTGAACAAAAAAATAATACTAATGACAACTGTGTGTAAAGGAGGTCAGTAATTTTTATATATATATTCTAAGCATTAAATTTTGATTGTATTCATCGAATGATAACCGAAACCTTCATGTGTTACTTTAAAAGTTTACTTTTGTTGATACTTGGACAATATTTTAGATTTTTCCATAGTTACTAAGTTACCCCGTATCCGTAAAATAGTTTATTTTGTTTTTAAATTCCATAAAATTTGCTACAATCTGAAACCGATATAAGTTCAGTGCGGCTTTCTTTTCATGACGCAGACATCTGTTGTAATGTTGTCTAATTTATTTTTTTATTTAATAAGAGATCGGCCTGGTGGGCCTTACGTGGTTGATATAACCGTTTTTTTTTTTGTTTTTTTTTTTAACACTGATAATGGGCGGGGGTACAGTCTCGTACAAAAGACACTCCTAACTATATATAAATTTATAATTAAAACAAAATAAGATAAAATAATGCTTCTTAATGAAAGAGAAAAGTAAAATTAATAACAAAAAATAACGACATTCGTAGACCTAACAAAACAAACAATTGCGCTCTAATGGTAAAAAAAAAACAAAAAAAAAAATATCAAGTTAATTTGAAAAAAAAAAGACGAAGAGAGAAATAAAATAATGATAATAAATAAAATAGAAGTAGTGTGAATAATGGAATTAATAAATATAGAATTTATGACGGAATGTCTTGCAGCAGCCCTTGGGCTTCAGTCTTCGAGTTGAGGTTGGGTTTTCTTAGTTGTAGGTCATTGTTCCTTTATCTGTCGGTATATGGAATGAAACTTCATGAACCGTTTTTTGATGTAATCCTCTATCAACTCCATTTGTAATTCCCGATGCAATAGGCTATTTCTTATGAATCGAATGAAGAGCATCCACTGCGATTTCTAGGACAAAAATGTTGACTATTTTCTCTATACAGTCAAAAGTTGTCGTCTGATCTTGTGAAACATCGTCAAAAATATTCGTTTTAAGGGAAAAATCAATCAGGACGAATTAGAAGTAAATTTAATAAACTTTACTTTCAGTCGATTAGAGAATTTTTTGGCTCAACATTCTCCTAGCAGTGTCAGGTAACCAAAAACATTGATATATTTGTGCAAAAAAATTAGGTAGGTAGGTAGTAATTAAAATTATTCAACTAGAACTCAGACACAAAATCATGTTGACCGTGTTTTATATATTAGTGAAAAATGTATTTGTAAATATGTGTACAATCAATTTGTTGTACAATGTTATTTTTAAGAAAAAAAAATGTCTTAGAATTTAAGTTTTTTTAATTTCATATTCTGTTTCCCAATTTATGAGTTGAATCTATCAGCTGTTTTGTTTATTTTGGTATGTAAGTGAAAAAGTTCTTGGTTGTCTAGCCGGAATATTTTTTCTTTGTTTGTGAGTTGTGTCCTAACTTCTTACCTCGAACTCAGAAAGTCAGGTCATTCTTCAAGGTCATATAATCCAAGACAAAGTCTTGTAATCAGTGTTTAATATGTATTGTACCGATTTTACTTAAATTTTCTTTTAAAGCGAAATCATATGTTTGTTCTACATTTATCATTATTTAGTCTTAGGGATTTTTTCTTGAGTTAATTTGTTTTTTCTCGTATAATACAGTTAAATAATAACTGTTTATGTTAGGAGCTAGGTAAATTGTTGAGTGAGGCACTGTGCTTCTTATTTCCTGAGCCAAAGTTGTAGTCTGGCTTAGGGTTGGTTCTGGGGGATGATTATATATTATGTTATCTT